>NW_028294840.1:0-114445 GCF_964341445.2 Mesoplodon mirus | reverse complement strand
CCTTCCTTCATTACACTGAGACTATTTTTTCAGTGTGAACCCTGTCATGTCTCATGAGTCCATGACTAATGGAACTCTAGCATCCATTTCATCCGATTTCTTCTCCAGCAGTGATTAGATGGTGTACCCCAAGAGGGCTCTCCTTGTAGTAAACCTTGGGCTGTCTTCTCTACTGTGTCAGGGATGCAGCCCACTCTGAGTTCTCTGTGTATTCTGAGGCTGGAGCTCCACCTGAAGGCTCTTCCACCATGATTCCAGGCTCAGGGTTTCTCTCCACATGACTTTCCTGGCGAGTTAAAAGGGATAATTTCTGGCTGAAGGCTCAATATCACTGATTAGAGGCACAGGGTTTCTACTCGGTTTGAATTCTCGGGTGTTTATAAAAGTGGGAGCTCTGGGTAAAGGCTGCACCACATGGACTCCAGACATAGGGTGTGTCTCCTGTGAGTTTTCTAGTGCGTATAAGCGTGAGAGCTGCGTTTAAAGGCTTTTCCACATCCGTTGCATTTGTAGGGTTTCTCATCAGTGTGAATTCTCACCCATGACTAAGGTTATGGCTTTGGCTAAGTGCTTTCTCACATAAATGATATTCATTGTGGTTTCTCTCCTGTGTGAATGTGCTCATGATATTGAAGGGTTGCATGGTCACCGAAAGCTCCTCCACAGTCATTCCAAGCATAGGGCTTCTCCCCTGTTTGAGTTTATTGGTGTGAATAAATGTCAGCTCTCTGGCTGCAGTACCTTTGTAAGGTTCGTCTCCTCCAGTGCGAGCCGTTGGTGTATACATGCGAGGCTTCAGCCGAATTTTTTCACACGTTCAGGACATTTGCAAGAGTCACTCCAGGGTGCACTCTCTCATGTTGTCTAAGGTTGGAGGGTGACTAAATGCCTTCCACCTTCTGAGTTCTGCATGATTTCCCTCTCGTATAATTAGCTTAGGTCTCTCGCATTCGGGCTGAAAGTGCAACACACGTGGAGTTAAGGTTGCTGTACGCGAAATGTCCTCATGTTCATCGCATTCTGTGAGCGCTTCTCCAGCATGAAATCCCTGCTGTTGACAAGGAAAGAGAGGCTGTTAAAAATTACTCACATACTACTCATTCAGTCATTTCTCTACATGGGAATTCTAGGCGGCGCCCTCCGTGGTGGTCTTCATTCAAAATCTCCGCATACTAGTTACTTTCACAGGTGATGTTCCTTTGCTGAATTCACACAGATTTTCTGCCTGGTAAACCCTCACTGGTCATAGCCTTCTGATTAAGTTTTAGGTCTTCTTTAGGTTTCCAACACCATATCCAGGAGCTCTGTTTAATCAATTACATTTTCACTGACGCTCAGGTCAGAGTTTGACATGTAATGTCAAGTGACATGGGTCCTCAGATTGTTCCATCCTCCATTAAATGGATAGAAAATCTCCTGGCCACAGGTCCAAGGCCATGGAGGGCAGAGCTAGGGTGGAGGCTCTGATGTTGCTGATTCCCACGTGGGGAGGAACCAAGGTGACTGAGGACAATTGCATCCGGGGGAGCGGGGTGGGCCACAGGGAAGGTGGGGTGCTAAAGACCTGGAATGGGTGTTGGAGAACAAATGACGGTTCCTTTCACCAAGAATTATTAAATAAGAATTTTGGAAGAGGTGTCCTTGCTGTGGAGACAAGACTCTCCAGGAGACCATGGTAAGGGTTACCCGGGAATTAATGTTAATCCTAGGAACTGAATCTTAATAAAACAATAACTGTGAACAGTAAGTCGAATCAAAGTGTAACACCCGATCATTTGCATTGTTTCCTGCCAAATGGAGATATTATGTACTCCCTACATGCCGAGGAGCCAATGCAGCCTTGCTCTTGACCATGGGAGGAAAAATCGTTCCTTCTGTCTGCGCATGCCTGTGGGTAAGCTGGCAGGGGTCACCCCCAGCTGAGTGGTTGGCGATTCATGTCTGGTGTATCTAACAAGATTTTGGAAGCCTGGGTTCTCATGGCTGCTTTCTCTTTCCTCAGATTTATCTGCTTGATTTTCGGATTGGCCCTGCCCAAGGATGCAGGGGAGGGCAGGTGGTGGCAGAGTTCCTGATGATGAAACAACAGGTGAGGAAAAAAAAAGAAAAAAACAAAAAAACTTAGTTTGATTCCTGAATTGATCCGTCTTTTGCCAAATGGTCAGGTTTCTACTTTGGGTCCGGATCTTCTAAGTGCACCCAGGAAATATTAACTCCAGTTATGTTCACCACCCTGTCTTTAAGGATACAGCAGGTCAGGGACCAATGTAGAAACACTCTCTTTCCCGACATTTACTTTCACTTCTTCCAGCCTCCATTAAGGCTGTGACCTCACAGAGGACGGGAGAGGTATTTTCCTTCTCTTCTTTTAAAGGTCATCCCTTGGGCTCCGTGGCCTCCTCCATCATGCTACTGGCTGCGGTGGACTTAGGAATGCGGTGAACACAGGGGCTAGAGAATGACTCAGGACAGAAATCTCTAGGCCAGTGGGGAGCAGGCGTTTCATCAGGTGAGTCCTGTGTCATAGGTGCTGTGGTGAGCGGGGGTTTGGTGAGAGGGAGCAATAAAGAATCATTGATTTTTCCTGATTTAAAAAGCTTAACTTTTTACAGACTACTCCTAAACATTTTGACAGCTTCCAAAAGATAAACGTAAGTTCCTTAGCAAAGTTATTCACATAAGTGTTTTCCTTTGTGTTCTTAACCTTCATTCCAATTAGGAAGTTGAATGCAGTGTCTGCAGATTCTTATTTTCTTAATTGTGACTGTGTATGGAGGAGAAGGGCCATAGTACACAGAAGAAAATGTCGAGCGCTGGACAGCAAATGACAGTCTGGAGAGCTCCAGGACCTCACTCCCACACAGAGACATCAGTAAAACAACCAGGACCTGCCTGAATGAGCTGGGGTTCTAGCCCAGGGAACCCCAGAAGTGGGAACAATGGGCTTTCTGATCCCACCATTGGCAGCCCTGGTAAGTGTTCCTATTAGACACGGGTGTGTGTGTGTGTGTGTGTGTGTGTGCGTGCGTGTGTGCGCGCACGTGTGTTTGTTTCATTTTCCTGACACCCCTGGACTTGCCGAGCGTGCGTCACTGTTGCATGAAAGCCATGGCCATGTGGTGCTAAAGTTATCAGACCCTCTCAGTCTTGTATCGTCCTGCGTGGCATACATAAAATTTCTCTAATGGGTCCAGATGCAAATGTTCAGTTGTCTCCTTGGCTCCTACCTGCAATGGCATGAGCTTGTCTTGCTTGGGAAAGCAGCTCTAGGCTCATGGAGAGAAGAGCTGCACGGGTGTAGGGTGGGCAGAGAGAATTGGAGAAAGCAAGTGAATTGCTATGGTCTCCTGATCCGGAGATAAGAGGCTGGGCACTGAGGCAACCCAAGTCTTCCGAGTCAGGCTTCTGACTGCAGAATTCTCTACATTACCGTGAGGAGCGCCTCTCCTTCGCGTCAGCCTCCTGCCCAAATCTTCCCAGCCCCGTCCGCTGCTGGGGTCGCGTCGTGCCATGCCGAGCCGAACTGGCAGGCAGGTAGCTCCTAGGCGGACGCCCGGAGACGAACGCGAGCATTTGGGCGGTCGGAGGTGATCCGCCGCCGTCCAGCGATCAGAATCCATCCCGCGGACGTTCAAGCCCGTTGTCGGGAGCCACCTGGCGGCCGCTTTTATATTGTCCCTACCCTCCTGAGCTTTGGCGAACTTGGCGAGGGATGTGATTCGCCCGCCAGGCGCGGGCCAGAGTTCCGGGAGGCCGGCGACGCTGGCGGCGACCGTCCCGGTGGTGCGGAGCGGTGGGCGATGCCTGCTCTCCCCGGAGATTGAATGTGGAGAGCCGTGTGTTGTGGGGCCGCCGCTGAGCTCCTTGGGCGGGTTAGGGGGAGGTCTGCGCCGGTCGACCAGCACTCCCTGGTGTCCCTTGGCCCGCGGAGACTCCCCCCCACCCGACGTCCTGCTACGCGTGACCAGGAGAGGACGTCCGTGCCCGACGTCGTACTCCGTGTGTCACGATGCGTCGGTGCGTCCTCGCCGCCTTGGGGGCCCGGGTCATGCCGGTGCAGTCGTGGCGGTCTGGCTGCGCAACAGGGGCCACTTCAGTTGCTCCGGGTCCCAGGCGAGGCGGTCCCGGGGGCGCAACTTGCACCGAGGCAGGGGCATGGGATGCCTGTCAACAGACCGCATCCACCCGGCAGCTTAAACGGGCGTCTATGCAGGGAGCTCCCGTCCCAACTTCCTGGTAGCCTCGTCAGCGTGGCGCTTGCGTTTCGAACCTGTTCAGGTCCGCTCACCGCGGTGTGTCGAGGGCAAGCGTGTAGGGCGCTCGTGGAGGGGCGGCAGTTCCTCCTAGGCTTCGGTGGTCCTAAGTGGTAGACGTTTCTCTTTGGGAAACAGGGAACGCCTGGGGCATACGTGAGAGTCGGGAGGAGACACGAGCCTGAACGCGGTCCTGCAAGGGCGCGGTTGTCGTTAGCTTCCCTGAAGAAGCTCTGCAGACAGTGAACGGCCTAGAGACGCGCGTGCGGAGGGCAGGACCCCCCCAGAGCAAGAAATGGCAACGACGGTGTCCTGTTTCGAGGACGGGTGTCAGCGGTGTGGCGGTGCGCCTTCGCTCGTGTGCCATCTGGATACTTCCCGTTGAAGTTCACACCAGTTGCACGTCACTTGGCGTTTGCGGCGGCAAGGTCGACCAGATGGGCAGATTTCGCTATTGGGGCAAGGAGAACATTTAGTGAATTGAGGCTCTTTCGGTTGTGCGAGTCACTACAACGTGAACAGTAGTGAAAAGAGAAACCTTAAGATTTACAATAAATCGACATTACTGTAAGAATTACTATAAAAACATATTATGCAACTTCCAGGTATTCTTGCGTCTGGTAAGCCATTTCTTTCTTAAAAGGGCATTATTGCATAATGAAACATATAAGTAAGTGCATTTTTAGATTTTTATTTTGTATTTAGGAATATATTTAATTTCGAATTTACCAATAGTGTATATAATCGCATTGGGACTCTATACACTAAAGAACACACCGGGAAATTCTGGATTTTATGGTAAATGCGTTCTTTTGGATTGCTTTGGGTTCTCAAAAAAATTAGAAAGAATTCAAGAGCCCAATATAAAGAGCAAGATAGCAATCCTCTTGTCTGTTATCCTTTAAAGGGGTAACCCCTTGAATTTTGAATAAAATGGATGATGGAAGGAATTTTAACAGGCACGTACAATGGAATTATTATCCTTATAATAATCGTTACCGGGCTTCCCCTGTGGCGCCGTGGCTGAGAGTCCCCCTGCCGATGCAGGGGACACGGGTTCGTGCCCCGGTCCGGGAGGATCTCACATGCCGTGGAGCAGCTGGGCCCGTGAGCCATGGCCGCCGAACCTGCGTGTCTGGAGCCTGTGCTCCGCAACGGGAGAGGCCACAACAGTGAGAGGCCCGCGTACAGGAAAAAAAAAAGAAAACTCGTTACTAATTTTCAAACGTATAGGTTTGAATGCTAACAAACTTAAAAGTACTTATTTTGCAATATAGAGAAGAGCAAACCTTCATCTTAAGACAGGAAATCTAGCTTTGCTCTCCCCAATTCATGCAGACAAAGTTTTCCAAAATGGAGAATTTTGTAAAATACTTCTACTAACCAGTCTTTCGAAACATATATTACTTTTCAAAATTCCAGAACTGAGACTGCTTTAAATGTCAATTTTGTTTTAGGTACAGCCAACTTTCTATTGTAGACTAGTAGTGACATTTGGTAACTGTACAACGTATGAACGTGTCTATTTTTCTTAATGTCAGAAATATTAGTTTGCAATTTATTCTTATTACCTGCCTTAGAATATAGAGTTCTATGAAGAGAAAGGCATTGTGTTATTTACAGTTGAATCAACGTAACAATCCAGGTTCCGAAATGTTGGAAGTTCTCATTAAATAGTTCATAATTGAAAAATTTATAAATGAATGAACAAGGTGATTTAGCTTATTTTTCTCCTGCATGAATCCTTTATGCTAATAATTCCTGAATCATATTTTCCCTTTATGATCAGATAGTTGTTACAGTGTCCCTCCCTTGCATGGGTGTGTGTGTGTGTGTGCACTCAGATGCACGTACACACAGTAATGTCGCAGCTAACGTCATGGGTTTAAAAAAAATATTTGTTTAAGATTTTTTTTTTTTTTGATGTGGACCATGTTAAAAGACTTTTATTGAATTTGTTACAATATTGTTACTGTTTTATGTTGTGGTGTTTTGGTTGCAAGCCATGTGAGATCTTAGCTCCCCGACCAGGGATTGAACCCGCCCTCCCTGCATTGGAAGGTGAGGTCTTAACCTCTAGAATGCTAGGAAAGTCCCCATGATGGCCTTTACAGGCCCTAGGATACCATTTCTCAACCCATTAGACTTCCGTGGGCCCGAGGGCTACAACGAATGTTTTGGCCAACAAAGAAGAGGAAAGGGAACTGAAAAGGGGCCAGAACTCATCATGCAGCCTGTGCGCTCTCTCTAGCTAGCCTTCTTGAAGGTTTAATTGACAAAATAGACACTGTCTCTATGGTGATCTTTCTCCCAGAACGTTTTTTAGTACCATTTTTCGACATCAAAGAGTAAAGCTTTAAAGGTAGACTCACCAATGGCTCTCTGCGGGATCTCCTTTGTGTTTATATGATTTAGTATATGCCACCCCTTATCGTTCTAATATATTCTTAAAGTAGAACTCTTTTTATGTCTTCAAAGATCTTTCACCTTCTCAGTCCTGAAGATATCTATCTGTTCTTCTTGGACAAAAAAAAAAAAAAAAAGAAAAAAGAAAAAAGAAAAAAAACAAAAACAAAGAAACCCTGGGCTACAAAATGCTAAGTAGGCATTAAACCACCTCTGACTCTGAATTCTTGAGTTCTTCCTGTCCATGAACCCACAATTACTCACCTTTCTTTAAATATAATTAATGTATATGTTTTCAAAAAGTCATATGGGAAATAGTAAATGAAAGTTAAGTAATAGAATTAATTGAAGCAGCAGAGGTTAATCACAAAGTATGTGTGTATTTATCCTTGAAGGCATTCATCCCGAACGTGTATACAAATATTTGGACGCTAATGGAAGTGTAAACACGTATCATACTATATTGTACATTTTCAGTTAACATTCATCGTTGTTTTCCGATTGATCCCAGTCTGTGTAGCTATGATGATAATGTTATAAAGAAAGAATGTATCTAATTGATCAACAGTGACAGAGTATTAACAGAAAACGGGCCCATGCTTACTCATCACAATCTTTCATCATGTTGAATGACACATACTCACTCAGTAGTGCTTATATATTTGCAAATACTGATCTACTGAAGCAGGTTGGCTTCGTTTCTCCTTACTTGATCCTGAGTATGGCTTTCAGCACTTCTCAAAACCCTTCACTCTCAACATATTTATATGGTATATTCAAAAAGAAGACAATGGCTGAAAGACTTAATTATTGACTCACTTGCATGCTAACACATTCTTTATAGACTATTTTCCCAGTATGAGTTTTCTGATGTGAATAGCAAGTGAAAGATTTTCCACATCCTCTTTAGAATGGGCATCTCCTCAGTGTGAGCACTTTCTTGTTCAGTCAGGAATAAGGAATCACTGAAGAATGTCCTTCCTTCATTACACTGAGACTATTTTTTCAGTGTGAACCCTGTCATGTCTCATGAGTCCATGACTAATGGAACTCTAGCATCCATTTCATCCGATTTCTTCTCCAGCAGTGATTAGATGGTGTACCCCAAGAGGGCTCTCCTTGTAGTAAACCTTGGGCTGTCTTCTCTACTGTGTCAGGGATGCAGCCCACTCTGAGTTCTCTGTGTATTCTGAGGCTGGAGCTCCACCTGAAGGCTCTTCCACCATGATTCCAGGCTCAGGGTTTCTCTCCACATGACTTTCCTGGCGAGTTAAAAGGGATAATTTCTGGCTGAAGGCTCAATATCACTGATTAGAGGCACAGGGTTTCTACTCGGTTTGAATTCTCGGGTGTTTATAAAAGTGGGAGCTCTGGGTAAAGGCTGCACCACATGGACTCCAGACATAGGGTGTGTCTCCTGTGAGTTTTCTAGTGCGTATAAGCGTGAGAGCTGCGTTTAAAGGCTTTTCCACATCCGTTGCATTTGTAGGGTTTCTCATCAGTGTGAATTCTCACCCATGACTAAGGTTATGGCTTTGGCTAAGTGCTTTCTCACATAAATGATATTCATTGTGGTTTCTCTCCTGTGTGAATGTGCTCATGATATTGAAGGGTTGCATGGTCACCGAAAGCTCCTCCACAGTCATTCCAAGCATAGGGCTTCTCCCCTGTTTGAGTTTATTGGTGTGAATAAATGTCAGCTCTCTGGCTGCAGTACCTTTGTAAGGTTCGTCTCCTCCAGTGCGAGCCGTTGGTGTATACATGCGAGGCTTCAGCCGAATTTTTTCACACGTTCAGGACATTTGCAAGAGTCACTCCAGGGTGCACTCTCTCATGTTGTCTAAGGTTGGAGGGTGACTAAATGCCTTCCACCTTCTGAGTTCTGCATGATTTCCCTCTCGTATAATTAGCTTAGGTCTCTCGCATTCGGGCTGAAAGTGCAACACACGTGGAGTTAAGGTTGCTGTACGCGAAATGTCCTCATGTTCATCGCATTCTGTGAGCGCTTCTCCAGCATGAAATCCCTGCTGTTGACAAGGAAAGAGAGGCTGTTAAAAATTACTCACATACTACTCATTCAGTCATTTCTCTACATGGGAATTCTAGGCGGCGCCCTCCGTGGTGGTCTTCATTCAAAATCTCCGCATACTAGTTACTTTCACAGGTGATGTTCCTTTGCTGAATTCACACAGATTTTCTGCCTGGTAAACCCTCACTGGTCATAGCCTTCTGATTAAGTTTTAGGTCTTCTTTAGGTTTCCAACACCATATCCAGGAGCTCTGTTTAATCAATTACATTTTCACTGACGCTCAGGTCAGAGTTTGACATGTAATGTCAAGTGACATGGGTCCTCAGATTGTTCCATCCTCCATTAAATGGATAGAAAATCTCCTGGCCACAGGTCCAAGGCCATGGAGGGCAGAGCTAGGGTGGAGGCTCTGATGTTGCTGATTCCCACGTGGGGAGGAACCAAGGTGACTGAGGACAATTGCATCCGGGGGAGCGGGGTGGGCCACAGGGAAGGTGGGGTGCTAAAGACCTGGAATGGGTGTTGGAGAACAAATGACGGTTCCTTTCACCAAGAATTATTAAATAAGAATTTTGGAAGAGGTGTCCTTGCTGTGGAGACAAGACTCTCCAGGAGACCATGGTAAGGGTTACCCGGGAATTAATGTTAATCCTAGGAACTGAATCTTAATAAAACAATAACTGTGAACAGTAAGTCGAATCAAAGTGTAACACCCGATCATTTGCATTGTTTCCTGCCAAATGGAGATATTATGTACTCCCTACATGCCGAGGAGCCAATGCAGCCTTGCTCTTGACCATGGGAGGAAAAATCGTTCCTTCTGTCTGCGCATGCCTGTGGGTAAGCTGGCAGGGGTCACCCCCAGCTGAGTGGTTGGCGATTCATGTCTGGTGTATCTAACAAGATTTTGGAAGCCTGGGTTCTCATGGCTGCTTTCTCTTTCCTCAGATTTATCTGCTTGATTTTCGGATTGGCCCTGCCCAAGGATGCAGGGGAGGGCAGGTGGTGGCAGAGTTCCTGATGATGAAACAACAGGTGAGGAAAAAAAAAGAAAAAAACAAAAAAACTTAGTTTGATTCCTGAATTGATCCGTCTTTTGCCAAATGGTCAGGTTTCTACTTTGGGTCCGGATCTTCTAAGTGCACCCAGGAAATATTAACTCCAGTTATGTTCACCACCCTGTCTTTAAGGATACAGCAGGTCAGGGACCAATGTAGAAACACTCTCTTTCCCGACATTTACTTTCACTTCTTCCAGCCTCCATTAAGGCTGTGACCTCACAGAGGACGGGAGAGGTATTTTCCTTCTCTTCTTTTAAAGGTCATCCCTTGGGCTCCGTGGCCTCCTCCATCATGCTACTGGCTGCGGTGGACTTAGGAATGCGGTGAACACAGGGGCTAGAGAATGACTCAGGACAGAAATCTCTAGGCCAGTGGGGAGCAGGCGTTTCATCAGGTGAGTCCTGTGTCATAGGTGCTGTGGTGAGCGGGGGTTTGGTGAGAGGGAGCAATAAAGAATCATTGATTTTTCCTGATTTAAAAAGCTTAACTTTTTACAGACTACTCCTAAACATTTTGACAGCTTCCAAAAGATAAACGTAAGTTCCTTAGCAAAGTTATTCACATAAGTGTTTTCCTTTGTGTTCTTAACCTTCATTCCAATTAGGAAGTTGAATGCAGTGTCTGCAGATTCTTATTTTCTTAATTGTGACTGTGTATGGAGGAGAAGGGCCATAGTACACAGAAGAAAATGTCGAGCGCTGGACAGCAAATGACAGTCTGGAGAGCTCCAGGACCTCACTCCCACACAGAGACATCAGTAAAACAACCAGGACCTGCCTGAATGAGCTGGGGTTCTAGCCCAGGGAACCCCAGAAGTGGGAACAATGGGCTTTCTGATCCCACCATTGGCAGCCCTGGTAAGTGTTCCTATTAGACACGGGTGTGTGTGTGTGTGTGTGTGTGTGTGCGTGCGTGTGTGCGCGCACGTGTGTTTGTTTCATTTTCCTGACACCCCTGGACTTGCCGAGCGTGCGTCACTGTTGCATGAAAGCCATGGCCATGTGGTGCTAAAGTTATCAGACCCTCTCAGTCTTGTATCGTCCTGCGTGGCATACATAAAATTTCTCTAATGGGTCCAGATGCAAATGTTCAGTTGTCTCCTTGGCTCCTACCTGCAATGGCATGAGCTTGTCTTGCTTGGGAAAGCAGCTCTAGGCTCATGGAGAGAAGAGCTGCACGGGTGTAGGGTGGGCAGAGAGAATTGGAGAAAGCAAGTGAATTGCTATGGTCTCCTGATCCGGAGATAAGAGGCTGGGCACTGAGGCAACCCAAGTCTTCCGAGTCAGGCTTCTGACTGCAGAATTCTCTACATTACCGTGAGGAGCGCCTCTCCTTCGCGTCAGCCTCCTGCCCAAATCTTCCCAGCCCCGTCCGCTGCTGGGGTCGCGTCGTGCCATGCCGAGCCGAACTGGCAGGCAGGTAGCTCCTAGGCGGACGCCCGGAGACGAACGCGAGCATTTGGGCGGTCGGAGGTGATCCGCCGCCGTCCAGCGATCAGAATCCATCCCGCGGACGTTCAAGCCCGTTGTCGGGAGCCACCTGGCGGCCGCTTTTATATTGTCCCTACCCTCCTGAGCTTTGGCGAACTTGGCGAGGGATGTGATTCGCCCGCCAGGCGCGGGCCAGAGTTCCGGGAGGCCGGCGACGCTGGCGGCGACCGTCCCGGTGGTGCGGAGCGGTGGGCGATGCCTGCTCTCCCCGGAGATTGAATGTGGAGAGCCGTGTGTTGTGGGGCCGCCGCTGAGCTCCTTGGGCGGGTTAGGGGGAGGTCTGCGCCGGTCGACCAGCACTCCCTGGTGTCCCTTGGCCCGCGGAGACTCCCCCCCACCCGACGTCCTGCTACGCGTGACCAGGAGAGGACGTCCGTGCCCGACGTCGTACTCCGTGTGTCACGATGCGTCGGTGCGTCCTCGCCGCCTTGGGGGCCCGGGTCATGCCGGTGCAGTCGTGGCGGTCTGGCTGCGCAACAGGGGCCACTTCAGTTGCTCCGGGTCCCAGGCGAGGCGGTCCCGGGGGCGCAACTTGCACCGAGGCAGGGGCATGGGATGCCTGTCAACAGACCGCATCCACCCGGCAGCTTAAACGGGCGTCTATGCAGGGAGCTCCCGTCCCAACTTCCTGGTAGCCTCGTCAGCGTGGCGCTTGCGTTTCGAACCTGTTCAGGTCCGCTCACCGCGGTGTGTCGAGGGCAAGCGTGTAGGGCGCTCGTGGAGGGGCGGCAGTTCCTCCTAGGCTTCGGTGGTCCTAAGTGGTAGACGTTTCTCTTTGGGAAACAGGGAACGCCTGGGGCATACGTGAGAGTCGGGAGGAGACACGAGCCTGAACGCGGTCCTGCAAGGGCGCGGTTGTCGTTAGCTTCCCTGAAGAAGCTCTGCAGACAGTGAACGGCCTAGAGACGCGCGTGCGGAGGGCAGGACCCCCCCAGAGCAAGAAATGGCAACGACGGTGTCCTGTTTCGAGGACGGGTGTCAGCGGTGTGGCGGTGCGCCTTCGCTCGTGTGCCATCTGGATACTTCCCGTTGAAGTTCACACCAGTTGCACGTCACTTGGCGTTTGCGGCGGCAAGGTCGACCAGATGGGCAGATTTCGCTATTGGGGCAAGGAGAACATTTAGTGAATTGAGGCTCTTTCGGTTGTGCGAGTCACTACAACGTGAACAGTAGTGAAAAGAGAAACCTTAAGATTTACAATAAATCGACATTACTGTAAGAATTACTATAAAAACATATTATGCAACTTCCAGGTATTCTTGCGTCTGGTAAGCCATTTCTTTCTTAAAAGGGCATTATTGCATAATGAAACATATAAGTAAGTGCATTTTTAGATTTTTATTTTGTATTTAGGAATATATTTAATTTCGAATTTACCAATAGTGTATATAATCGCATTGGGACTCTATACACTAAAGAACACACCGGGAAATTCTGGATTTTATGGTAAATGCGTTCTTTTGGATTGCTTTGGGTTCTCAAAAAAATTAGAAAGAATTCAAGAGCCCAATATAAAGAGCAAGATAGCAATCCTCTTGTCTGTTATCCTTTAAAGGGGTAACCCCTTGAATTTTGAATAAAATGGATGATGGAAGGAATTTTAACAGGCACGTACAATGGAATTATTATCCTTATAATAATCGTTACCGGGCTTCCCCTGTGGCGCCGTGGCTGAGAGTCCCCCTGCCGATGCAGGGGACACGGGTTCGTGCCCCGGTCCGGGAGGATCTCACATGCCGTGGAGCAGCTGGGCCCGTGAGCCATGGCCGCCGAACCTGCGTGTCTGGAGCCTGTGCTCCGCAACGGGAGAGGCCACAACAGTGAGAGGCCCGCGTACAGGAAAAAAAAAAGAAAACTCGTTACTAATTTTCAAACGTATAGGTTTGAATGCTAACAAACTTTAAAGTACTTATTTTGCAATATAGAGAAGAGCAAACCTTCATCTTAAGACAGGAAATCTAGCTTTGCTCTCCCCAATTCATGCAGACAAAGTTTTCCAAAATGGAGAATTTTGTAAAATACTTCTACTAACCAGTCTTTCGAAACATATATTACTTTTCAAAATTCCAGAACTGAGACTGCTTTAAATGTCAATTTTGTTTTAGGTACAGCCAACTTTCTATTGTAGACTAGTAGTGACATTTGGTAACTGTACAACGTATGAACGTGTCTATTTTTCTTAATGTCAGAAATATTAGTTTGCAATTTATTCTTATTACCTGCCTTAGAATATAGAGTTCTATGAAGAGAAAGGCATTGTGTTATTTACAGTTGAATCAACGTAACAATCCAGGTTCCGAAATGTTGGAAGTTCTCATTAAATAGTTCATAATTGAAAAATTTATAAATGAATGAACAAGGTGATTTAGCTTATTTTTCTCCTGCATGAATCCTTTATGCTAATAATTCCTGAATCATATTTTCCCTTTATGATCAGATAGTTGTTACAGTGTCCCTCCCTTGCATGGGTGTGTGTGTGTGTGTGCACTCAGATGCACGTACACACAGTAATGTCGCAGCTAACGTCATGGGTTTAAAAAAAATATTTGTTTAAGATTTTTTTTTTTTTTGATGTGGACCATGTTAAAAGACTTTTATTGAATTTGTTACAATATTGTTACTGTTTTATGTTGTGGTGTTTTGGTTGCAAGCCATGTGAGATCTTAGCTCCCCGACCAGGGATTGAACCCGCCCTCCCTGCATTGGAAGGTGAGGTCTTAACCTCTAGAATGCTAGGAAAGTCCCCATGATGGCCTTTACAGGCCCTAGGATACCATTTCTCAACCCATTAGACTTCCGTGGGCCCGAGGGCTACAACGAATGTTTTGGCCAACAAAGAAGAGGAAAGGGAACTGAAAAGGGGCCAGAACTCATCATGCAGCCTGTGCGCTCTCTCTAGCTAGCCTTCTTGAAGGTTTAATTGACAAAATAGACACTGTCTCTATGGTGATCTTTCTCCCAGAACGTTTTTTAGTACCATTTTTCGACATCAAAGAGTAAAGCTTTAAAGGTAGACTCACCAATGGCTCTCTGCGGGATCTCCTTTGTGTTTATATGATTTAGTATATGCCACCCCTTATCGTTCTAATATATTCTTAAAGTAGAACTCTTTTTATGTCTTCAAAGATCTTTCACCTTCTCAGTCCTGAAGATATCTATCTGTTCTTCTTGGACAAAAAAAAAAAAAAAAAAAAAAAAGAAAAAAGAAAAAAAACAAAAACAAAGAAACCCTGGGCTACAAAATGCTAAGTAGGCATTAAACCACCTCTGACTCTGAATTCTTGAGTTCTTCCTGTCCATGAACCCACAATTACTCACCTTTCTTTAAATATAATTAATGTATATGTTTTCAAAAAGTCATATGGGAAATAGTAAATGAAAGTTAAGTAATAGAATTAATTGAAGCAGCAGAGGTTAATCACAAAGTATGTGTGTATTTATCCTTGAAGGCATTCATCCCGAACGTGTATACAAATATTTGGACGCTAATGGAAGTGTAAACACGTATCATACTATATTGTACATTTTCAGTTAACATTCATCGTTGTTTTCCGATTGATCCCAGTCTGTGTAGCTATGATGATAATGTTATAAAGAAAGAATGTATCTAATTGATCAACAGTGACAGAGTATTAACAGAAAACGGGCCCATGCTTACTCATCACAATCTTTCATCATGTTGAATGACACATACTCACTCAGTAGTGCTTATATATTTGCAAATACTGATCTACTGAAGCAGGTTGGCTTCGTTTCTCCTTACTTGATCCTGAGTATGGCTTTCAGCACTTCTCAAAACCCTTCACTCTCAACATATTTATATGGTATATTCAAAAAGAAGACAATGGCTGAAAGACTTAATTATTGACTCACTTGCATGCTAACACATTCTTTATAGACTATTTTCCCAGTATGAGTTTTCTGATGTGAATAGCAAGTGAAAGATTTTCCACATCCTCTTTAGAATGGGCATCTCCTCAGTGTGAGCACTTTCTTGTTCAGTCAGGAATAAGGAATCACTGAAGAATGTCCTTCCTTCATTACACTGAGACTATTTTTTCAGTGTGAACCCTGTCATGTCTCATGAGTCCATGACTAATGGAACTCTAGCATCCATTTCATCCGATTTCTTCTCCAGCAGTGATTAGATGGTGTACCCCAAGAGGGCTCTCCTTGTAGTAAACCTTGGGCTGTCTTCTCTACTGTGTCAGGGATGCAGCCCACTCTGAGTTCTCTGTGTATTCTGAGGCTGGAGCTCCACCTGAAGGCTCTTCCACCATGATTCCAGGCTCAGGGTTTCTCTCCACATGACTTTCCTGGCGAGTTAAAAGGGATAATTTCTGGCTGAAGGCTCAATATCACTGATTAGAGGCACAGGGTTTCTACTCGGTTTGAATTCTCGGGTGTTTATAAAAGTGGGAGCTCTGGGTAAAGGCTGCACCACATGGACTCCAGACATAGGGTGTGTCTCCTGTGAGTTTTCTAGTGCGTATAAGCGTGAGAGCTGCGTTTAAAGGCTTTTCCACATCCGTTGCATTTGTAGGGTTTCTCATCAGTGTGAATTCTCACCCATGACTAAGGTTATGGCTTTGGCTAAGTGCTTTCTCACATAAATGATATTCATTGTGGTTTCTCTCCTGTGTGAATGTGCTCATGATATTGAAGGGTTGCATGGTCACCGAAAGCTCCTCCACAGTCATTCCAAGCATAGGGCTTCTCCCCTGTTTGAGTTTATTGGTGTGAATAAATGTCAGCTCTCTGGCTGCAGTACCTTTGTAAGGTTCGTCTCCTCCAGTGCGAGCCGTTGGTGTATACATGCGAGGCTTCAGCCGAATTTTTTCACACGTTCAGGACATTTGCAAGAGTCACTCCAGGGTGCACTCTCTCATGTTGTCTAAGGTTGGAGGGTGACTAAATGCCTTCCACCTTCTGAGTTCTGCATGATTTCCCTCTCGTATAATTAGCTTAGGTCTCTCGCATTCGGGCTGAAAGTGCAACACACGTGGAGTTAAGGTTGCTGTACGCGAAATGTCCTCATGTTCATCGCATTCTGTGAGCGCTTCTCCAGCATGAAATCCCTGCTGTTGACAAGGAAAGAGAGGCTGTTAAAAATTACTCACATACTACTCATTCAGTCATTTCTCTACATGGGAATTCTAGGCGGCGCCCTCCGTGGTGGTCTTCATTCAAAATCTCCGCATACTAGTTACTTTCACAGGTGATGTTCCTTTGCTGAATTCACACAGATTTTCTGCCTGGTAAACCCTCACTGGTCATAGCCTTCTGATTAAGTTTTAGGTCTTCTTTAGGTTTCCAACACCATATCCAGGAGCTCTGTTTAATCAATTACATTTTCACTGACGCTCAGGTCAGAGTTTGACATGTAATGTCAAGTGACATGGGTCCTCAGATTGTTCCATCCTCCATTAAATGGATAGAAAATCTCCTGGCCACAGGTCCAAGGCCATGGAGGGCAGAGCTAGGGTGGAGGCTCTGATGTTGCTGATTCCCACGTGGGGAGGAACCAAGGTGACTGAGGACAATTGCATCCGGGGGAGCGGGGTGGGCCACAGGGAAGGTGGGGTGCTAAAGACCTGGAATGGGTGTTGGAGAACAAATGACGGTTCCTTTCACCAAGAATTATTAAATAAGAATTTTGGAAGAGGTGTCCTTGCTGTGGAGACAAGACTCTCCAGGAGACCATGGTAAGGGTTACCCGGGAATTAATGTTAATCCTAGGAACTGAATCTTAATAAAACAATAACTGTGAACAGTAAGTCGAATCAAAGTGTAACACCCGATCATTTGCATTGTTTCCTGCCAAATGGAGATATTATGTACTCCCTACATGCCGAGGAGCCAATGCAGCCTTGCTCTTGACCATGGGAGGAAAAATCGTTCCTTCTGTCTGCGCATGCCTGTGGGTAAGCTGGCAGGGGTCACCCCCAGCTGAGTGGTTGGCGATTCATGTCTGGTGTATCTAACAAGATTTTGGAAGCCTGGGTTCTCATGGCTGCTTTCTCTTTCCTCAGATTTATCTGCTTGATTTTCGGATTGGCCCTGCCCAAGGATGCAGGGGAGGGCAGGTGGTGGCAGAGTTCCTGATGATGAAACAACAGGTGAGGAAAAAAAAAGAAAAAAACAAAAAAACTTAGTTTGATTCCTGAATTGATCCGTCTTTTGCCAAATGGTCAGGTTTCTACTTTGGGTCCGGATCTTCTAAGTGCACCCAGGAAATATTAACTCCAGTTATGTTCACCACCCTGTCTTTAAGGATACAGCAGGTCAGGGACCAATGTAGAAACACTCTCTTTCCCGACATTTACTTTCACTTCTTCCAGCCTCCATTAAGGCTGTGACCTCACAGAGGACGGGAGAGGTATTTTCCTTCTCTTCTTTTAAAGGTCATCCCTTGGGCTCCGTGGCCTCCTCCATCATGCTACTGGCTGCGGTGGACTTAGGAATGCGGTGAACACAGGGGCTAGAGAATGACTCAGGACAGAAATCTCTAGGCCAGTGGGGAGCAGGCGTTTCATCAGGTGAGTCCTGTGTCATAGGTGCTGTGGTGAGCGGGGGTTTGGTGAGAGGGAGCAATAAAGAATCATTGATTTTTCCTGATTTAAAAAGCTTAACTTTTTACAGACTACTCCTAAACATTTTGACAGCTTCCAAAAGATAAACGTAAGTTCCTTAGCAAAGTTATTCACATAAGTGTTTTCCTTTGTGTTCTTAACCTTCATTCCAATTAGGAAGTTGAATGCAGTGTCTGCAGATTCTTATTTTCTTAATTGTGACTGTGTATGGAGGAGAAGGGCCATAGTACACAGAAGAAAATGTCGAGCGCTGGACAGCAAATGACAGTCTGGAGAGCTCCAGGACCTCACTCCCACACAGAGACATCAGTAAAACAACCAGGACCTGCCTGAATGAGCTGGGGTTCTAGCCCAGGGAACCCCAGAAGTGGGAACAATGGGCTTTCTGATCCCACCATTGGCAGCCCTGGTAAGTGTTCCTATTAGACACGGGTGTGTGTGTGTGTGTGTGTGTGTGTGCGTGCGTGTGTGCGCGCACGTGTGTTTGTTTCATTTTCCTGACACCCCTGGACTTGCCGAGCGTGCGTCACTGTTGCATGAAAGCCATGGCCATGTGGTGCTAAAGTTATCAGACCCTCTCAGTCTTGTATCTTCCTGTGTTGCATACATAAAATTTCTCTAATGGGTCCAGATGCAAATGTTCAGTTGTCTCCTTGGCTCCTACCTGCAATGGCATGGGCTTGTCTTGCTTGGGAAAGCAGCTCTAGGCTCATGGAGAGAAGAGCTGCACGGGTGTAGGGTGGGCAGAGAGAATTGGAGAAAGCAAGTGAATTGCTATGGTCTCCTGATCCGGAGGTAAGAGGCTGGGCACTGAGGCAACCCAAGTCTTCCGAGTCAGGCTTCTGACTGCAGAATTCTCTACATTACCGTGAGGAGCGCCTCTCCTTCGCGTCAGCCTCCTGCCCAAATCTTCCCAGCCCCGTCCGCTGCTGGGGTCGCGTCGTGCCATGCCGAGCCGGACTGGCAAGTAGCTCCTAGGCGGACGACCGGAGACGAACGCGAGCATTTGGGCGGTCGGAGGTGATCCGCCGCCGTCCAGCGATCAGAATCCATCCCGCGGACGTTCAAGCCCGTTGTCGGGAGCCACCTGGCGGCCGCTTTTATATTGTCCCTTCCCTCCTGAGCTTTGGCGAACTTGGCGAGGGATGTGATTCGCCCGCCAGGCGCGGGCCAGAGTTCCGGGAGGCCGGCGACGCTGGCGGCGACCGTCCCGGTGGTGCGGAGCGGTGGGCGATGCCTGCTCTCCCCGGAGATTGAATGTGGAGAGCCGTGTGTTGTGGGGCCGCCGCTGAGCTCCTTGGGCGGGTTATGGGGAGGTCTGCGCCGGTCGACCAGCACTCCCTGGTGTCCCTTGGCCCGCGGAGACTCCCCCCCACCCGACGTCCTGCTACGCGTGACCAGGAGAGGACGTCCGTGCCCGACGTCGTACTCCGTGTGCCACGATGCGTCGGTGCGTCCTCGCCGCCTTGGGGGCCCGGGTCATGCCGGTGCAGTCGTGGCGGTCTGGCTGCGCAACAGGGGCCACTTCAGTTGCTCCGGGTCCCAGGCGAGGCGGTCCCGGGGGCGCAACTTGCACCGAGGCAGGGGCATGGGATGCCTGTCAACAGACCGCATCCACCCGGCAGCTTAAACGGGCGTCTATGCAGGGAGCTCCCGTCCCAACTTCCTGGTAGCCTCGTCAGCGTGGCGCTTGCGTTTCGAACCTGTTCAGGTCCGCTCACCGCGGTGTGTCGAGGGCAAGCGTGTAGGGCGCTCGTGGAGGGGCGGCAGTTCCTCCTAGGCTTCGGTGGTCCTAAGTGGTAGACGTTTCTCTTTGGGAAACAGGGAACGCCTGGGGCATACGTGAGAGTCGGGAGGAGACACGAGCCTGAACGCGGTCCTGCAAGGGCGCGGTTGTCGTTAGCTTCCCTGAAGAAGCTCTGCAGACAGTGAACGGCCTAGAGACGCGCGTGCGGAGGGCAGGACCCCCCCAGAGCAAGAAATGGCAACGACGGTGTCCTGTTTCGAGGACGGGTGTCAGCGGTGTGGCGGTGCGCCTTCGCTCGTGTGCCATCTGGATACTTCCCGTTGAAGTTCACACCAGTTGCACGTCACTTGGCGTTTGCGGCGGCAAGGTCGACCAGATGGGCAGATTTCGCTATTGGGGCAAGGAGAACATTTAGTGAATTGAGGCTCTTTCGGTTGTGCGAGTCACTACAACGTGAACAGTAGTGAAAAGAGAAACCTTAAGATTTACAATAAATCGACATTACTGTAAGAATTACTATAAAAACATATTATGCAACTTCCAGGTATTCTTGCGTCTGGTAAGCCATTTCTTTCTTAAAAGGGCATTATTGCATAATGAAACATATAAGTAAGTGCATTTTTAGATTTTTATTTTGTATTTAGGAATATATTTAATTTCGAATTTACCAATAGTGTATATAATCGCATTGGGACTCTATACACTAAAGAACACACCGGGAAATTCTGGATTTTATGGTAAATGCGTTCTTTTGGATTGCTTTGGGTTCTCAAAAAAATTAGAAAGAATTCAAGAGCCCAATATAAAGAGCAAGATAGCAATCCTCTTGTCTGTTATCCTTTAAAGGGGTAACCCCTTGAATTTTGAATAAAATGGATGATGGAAGGAATTTTAACAGGCACGTACAATGGAATTATTATCCTTATAATAATCGTTACCGGGCTTCCCCTGTGGCGCCGTGGCTGAGAGTCCCCCTGCCGATGCAGGGGACACGGGTTCGTGCCCCGGTCCGGGAGGATCTCACATGCCGTGGAGCAGCTGGGCCCGTGAGCCATGGCCGCCGAACCTGCGTGTCTGGAGCCTGTGCTCCGCAACGGGAGAGGCCACAACAGTGAGAGGCCCGCGTACAGGAAAAAAAAAAGAAAACTCGTTACTAATTTTCAAACGTATAGGTTTGAATGCTAACAAACTTTAAAGTACTTATTTTGCAATATAGAGAAGAGCAAACCTTCATCTTAAGACAGGAAATCTAGCTTTGCTCTCCCCAATTCATGCAGACAAAGTTTTCCAAAATGGAGAATTTTGTAAAATACTTCTACTAACCAGTCTTTCGAAACATATATTACTTTTCAAAATTCCAGAACTGAGACTGCTTTAAATGTCAATTTTGTTTTAGGTACAGCCAACTTTCTATTGTAGACTAGTAGTGACATTTGGTAACTGTACAACGTATGAACGTGTCTATTTTTCTTAATGTCAGAAATATTAGTTTGCAATTTATTCTTATTACCTGCCTTAGAATATAGAGTTCTATGAAGAGAAAGGCATTGTGTTATTTACAGTTGAATCAACGTAACAATCCAGGTTCCGAAATGTTGGAAGTTCTCATTAAATAGTTCATAATTGAAAAATTTATAAATGAATGAACAAGGTGATTTAGCTTATTTTTCTCCTGCATGAATCCTTTATGCTAATAATTCCTGAATCATATTTTCCCTTTATGATCAGATAGTTGTTACAGTGTCCCTCCCTTGCATGGGTGTGTGTGTGTGTGTGCACTCAGATGCACGTACACACAGTAATGTCGCAGCTAACGTCATGGGTTTAAAAAAAATATTTGTTTAAGATTTTTTTTTTTTTGATGTGGACCATGTTAAAAGACTTTTATTGAATTTGTTACAATATTGTTACTGTTTTATGTTGTGGTGTTTTGGTTGCAAGCCATGTGAGATCTTAGCTCCCCGACCAGGGATTGAACCCGCCCTCCCTGCATTGGAAGGTGAGGTCTTAACCTCTAGAATGCTAGGAAAGTCCCCATGATGGCCTTTACAGGCCCTAGGATACCATTTCTCAACCCATTAGACTTCCGTGGGCCCGAGGGCTACAACGAATGTTTTGGCCAACAAAGAAGAGGAAAGGGAACTGAAAAGGGGCCAGAACTCATCCTGCAGCCTGTGCGCTCTCTCTAGCTAGCCTTCTTGAAGGTTTAATTGACAAAATAGACACTGTCTCTATGGTGATCTTTCTCCCAGAACGTTTTTTAGTACCATTTTTCGACATCAAAGAGTAAAGCTTTAAAGGTAGACTCACCAATGGCTCTCTGCGGGATCTCCTTTGTGTTTATATGATTTAGTATATGCCACCCCTTATCGTTCTAATATATTCTTAAAGTAGAACTCTTTTTATGTCTTCAAAGATCTTTCACCTTCTCAGTCCTGAAGATATCTATCTGTTCTTCTTGGACAAAAAAAAAAAAAAAAAAAAAAAAAGAAAAAAGAAAAAAAACAAAAACAAAGAAACCCTGGGCTACAAAATGCTAAGTAGGCATTAAACCACCTCTGACTCTGAATTCTTGAGTTCTTCCTGTCCATGAACCCACAATTACTCACCTTTCTTTAAATATAATTAATGTATATGTTTTTAAAAAGTCATATGGGAAATAGTAAATGAAAGTTAAGTAATAGAATTAATTGAAGCAGCAGAGGTTAATCACAAAGTATGTGTGTATTTATCCTTGAAGGCATTCATCCCGAACGTGTATACAAATATTTGGACGCTAATGGAAGTGTAAACACGTATCATACTATATTGTACATTTTCAGTTAACATTCATCATTGTTTTCCGATTGATCCCAGTCTGTGTAGCTATGATGATAATGTTATAAAGAAAGAATGTATCTAATTGATCAACAGTGACAGAGTATTAACAGAAAACGGGCCCATGCTTACTCATCACAATCTTTCATCATGTTGAATGACACATACTCACTCAGTAGTGCTTATATATTTGCAAATACTGATCTACTGAAGCAGGTTGGCTTCGTTTCTCCTTACTTGATCCTGAGTATGGCTTTCAGCACTTCTCAAAACCCTTCACTCTCAACATATTTATATGGTATATTCAAAAAGAAGACAATGGCTGAAAGACTTAATTATTGACTCACTTGCATGCTAACACATTCTTTATAGACTATTTTCCCAGTATGAGTTTTCTGATGTGAATAGCAAGTGAAAGATTTTCCACATCCTCTTTAGAATGGGCATCTCCTCAGTGTGAGCACTTTCTTGTTCAGTCAGGAATAAGGAATCACTGAAGAATGTCCTTCCTTCATTACACTGAGACTATTTTTTCAGTGTGAACCCTGTCATGTCTCATGAGTCCATGACTAATGGAACTCTAGCATCCATTTCATCCGATTTCTTCTCCAGCAGTGATTAGATGGTGTACCCCAAGAGGGCTCTCCTTGTAGTAAACCTTGGGCTGTCTTCTCTACTGTGTCAGGGATGCAGCCCACTCTGAGTTCTCTGTGTATTCTGAGGCTGGAGCTCCACCTGAAGGCTCTTCCACCATGATTCCAGGCTCAGGGTTTCTCTCCACATGACTTTCCTGGCGAGTTAAAAGGGATAATTTCTGGCTGAAGGCTCAATATCACTGATTAGAGGCACAGGGTTTCTACTCGGTTTGAATTCTCGGGTGTTTATAAAAGTGGGAGCTCTGGGTAAAGGCTGCACCACATGGACTCCAGACATAGGGTGTGTCTCCTGTGAGTTTTCTAGTGCGTATAAGCGTGAGAGCTGCGTTTAAAGGCTTTTCCACATCCGTTGCATTTGTAGGGTTTCTCATCAGTGTGAATTCTCACCCATGACTAAGGTTATGGCTTTGGCTAAGTGCTTTCTCACATAAATGATATTCATTGTGGTTTCTCTCCTGTGTGAATGTGCTCATGATATTGAAGGGTTGCATGGTCACCGAAAGCTCCTCCACAGTCATTCCAAGCATAGGGCTTCTCCCCTGTTTGAGTTTATTGGTGTGAATAAATGTCAGCTCTCTGGCTGCAGTACCTTTGTAAGGTTCGTCTCCTCCAGTGCGAGCCGTTGGTGTATACATGCGAGGCTTCAGCCGAATTTTTTCACACGTTCAGGACATTTGCAAGAGTCACTCCAGGGTGCACTCTCTCATGTTGTCTAAGGTTGGAGGGTGACTAAATGCCTTCCACCTTCTGAGTTCTGCATGATTTCCCTCTCGTATAATTAGCTTAGGTCTCTCGCATTCGGGCTGAAAGTGCAACACACGTGGAGTTAAGGTTGCTGTACGCGAAATGTCCTCATGTTCATCGCATTCTGTGAGCGCTTCTCCAGCATGAAATCCCTGCTGTTGACAAGGAAAGAGAGGCTGTTAAAAATTACTCACATACTACTCATTCAGTCATTTCTCTACATGGGAATTCTAGGCGGCGCCCTCCGTGGTGGTCTTCATTCAAAATCTCCGCATACTAGTTACTTTCACAGGTGATGTTCCTTTGCTGAATTCACACAGATTTTCTGCCTGGTAAACCCTCACTGGTCATAGCCTTCTGATTAAGTTTTAGGTCTTCTTTAGGTTTCCAACACCATATCCAGGAGCTCTGTTTAATCAATTACATTTTCACTGACGCTCAGGTCAGAGTTTGACATGTAATGTCAAGTGACATGGGTCCTCAGATTGTTCCATCCTCCATTAAATGGATAGAAAATCTCCTGGCCACAGGTCCAAGGCCATGGAGGGCAGAGCTAGGGTGGAGGCTCTGATGTTGCTGATTCCCACGTGGGGAGGAACCAAGGTGACTGAGGACAATTGCATCCGGGGGAGCGGGGTGGGCCACAGGGAAGGTGGGGTGCTAAAGACCTGGAATGGGTGTTGGAGAACAAATGACGGTTCCTTTCACCAAGAATTATTAAATAAGAATTTTGGAAGAGGTGTCCTTGCTGTGGAGACAAGACTCTCCAGGAGACCATGGTAAGGGTTACCCGGGAATTAATGTTAATCCTAGGAACTGAATCTTAATAAAACAATAACTGTGAACAGTAAGTCGAATCAAAGTGTAACACCCGATCATTTGCATTGTTTCCTGCCAAATGGAGATATTATGTACTCCCTACATGCCGAGGAGCCAATGCAGCCTTGCTCTTGACCATGGGAGGAAAAATCGTTCCTTCTGTCTGCGCATGCCTGTGGGTAAGCTGGCAGGGGTCACCCCCAGCTGAGTGGTTGGCGATTCATGTCTGGTGTATCTAACAAGATTTTGGAAGCCTGGGTTCTCATGGCTGCTTTCTCTTTCCTCAGATTTATCTGCTTGATTTTCGGATTGGCCCTGCCCAAGGATGCAGGGGAGGGCAGGTGGTGGCAGAGTTCCTGATGATGAAACAACAGGTGAGGAAAAAAAAAGAAAAAAACAAAAAAACTTAGTTTGATTCCTGAATTGATCCGTCTTTTGCCAAATGGTCAGGTTTCTACTTTGGGTCCGGATCTTCTAAGTGCACCCAGGAAATATTAACTCCAGTTATGTTCACCACCCTGTCTTTAAGGATACAGCAGGTCAGGGACCAATGTAGAAACACTCTCTTTCCCGACATTTACTTTCACTTCTTCCAGCCTCCATTAAGGCTGTGACCTCACAGAGGACGGGAGAGGTATTTTCCTTCTCTTCTTTTAAAGGTCATCCCTTGGGCTCCGTGGCCTCCTCCATCATGCTACTGGCTGCGGTGGACTTAGGAATGCGGTGAACACAGGGGCTAGAGAATGACTCAGGACAGAAATCTCTAGGCCAGTGGGGAGCAGGCGTTTCATCAGGTGAGTCCTGTGTCATAGGTGCTGTGGTGAGCGGGGGTTTGGTGAGAGGGAGCAATAAAGAATCATTGATTTTTCCTGATTTAAAAAGCTTAACTTTTTACAGACTACTCCTAAACATTTTGACAGCTTCCAAAAGATAAACGTAAGTTCCTTAGCAAAGTTATTCACATAAGTGTTTTCCTTTGTGTTCTTAACCTTCATTCCAATTAGGAAGTTGAATGCAGTGTCTGCAGATTCTTATTTTCTTAATTGTGACTGTGTATGGAGGAGAAGGGCCATAGTACACAGAAGAAAATGTCGAGCGCTGGACAGCAAATGACAGTCTGGAGAGCTCCAGGACCTCACTCCCACACAGAGACATCAGTAAAACAACCAGGACCTGCCTGAATGAGCTGGGGTTCTAGCCCAGGGAACCCCAGAAGTGGGAACAATGGGCTTTCTGATCCCACCATTGGCAGCCCTGGTAAGTGTTCCTATTAGACACGGGTGTGTGTGTGTGTGTGTGTGTGTGTGCGTGCGTGTGTGCGCGCACGTGTGTTTGTTTCATTTTCCTGACACCCCTGGACTTGCCGAGCGTGCGTCACTGTTGCATGAAAGCCATGGCCATGTGGTGCTAAAGTTATCAGACCCTCTCAGTCTTGTATCTTCCTGTGTTGCATACATAAAATTTCTCTAATGGGTCCAGATGCAAATGTTCAGTTGTCTCCTTGGCTCCTACCTGCAATGGCATGGGCTTGTCTTGCTTGGGAAAGCAGCTCTAGGCTCATGGAGAGAAGAGCTGCACGGGTGTAGGGTGGGCAGAGAGAATTGGAGAAAGCAAGTGAATTGCTATGGTCTCCTGATCCGGAGGTAAGAGGCTGGGCACTGAGGCAACCCAAGTCTTCCGAGTCAGGCTTCTGACTGCAGAATTCTCTACATTACCGTGAGGAGCGCCTCTCCTTCGCGTCAGCCTCCTGCCCAAATCTTCCCAGCCCCGTCCGCTGCTGGGGTCGCGTCGTGCCATGCCGAGCCGGACTGGCAAGTAGCTCCTAGGCGGACGACCGGAGACGAACGCGAGCATTTGGGCGGTCGGAGGTGATCCGCCGCCGTCCAGCGATCAGAATCCATCCCGCGGACGTTCAAGCCCGTTGTCGGGAGCCACCTGGCGGCCGCTTTTATATTGTCCCTTCCCTCCTGAGCTTTGGCGAACTTGGCGAGGGATGTGATTCGCCCGCCAGGCGCGGGCCAGAGTTCCGGGAGGCCGGCGACGCTGGCGGCGACCGTCCCGGTGGTGCGGAGCGGTGGGCGATGCCTGCTCTCCCCGGAGATTGAATGTGGAGAGCCGTGTGTTGTGGGGCCGCCGCTGAGCTCCTTGGGCGGGTTAGGGGGAGGTCTGCGCCGGTCGACCAGCACTCCCTGGTGTCCCTTGGCCCGCGGAGACTCCCCCCCACCCGACGTCCTGCTACGCGTGACCAGGAGAGGACGTCCGTGCCCGACGTCGTACTCCGTGTGCCACGATGCGTCGGTGCGTCCTCGCCGCCTTGGGGGCCCGGGTCATGCCGGTGCAGTCGTGGCGGTCTGGCTGCGCAACAGGGGCCACTTCAGTTGCTCCGGGTCCCAGGCGAGGCGGTCCCGGGGGCGCAACTTGCACCGAGGCAGGGGCATGGGATGCCTGTCAACAGACCGCATCCACCCGGCAGCTTAAACGGGCGTCTATGCAGGGAGCTCCCGTCCCAACTTCCTGGTAGCCTCGTCAGCGTGGCGCTTGCGTTTCGAACCTGTTCAGGTCCGCTCACCGCGGTGTGTCGAGGGCAAGCGTGTAGGGCGCTCGTGGAGGGGCGGCAGTTCCTCCTAGGCTTCGGTGGTCCTAAGTGGTAGACGTTTCTCTTTGGGAAACAGGGAACGCCTGGGGCATACGTGAGAGTCGGGAGGAGACACGAGCCTGAACGCGGTCCTGCAAGGGCGCGGTTGTCGTTAGCTTCCCTGAAGAAGCTCTGCAGACAGTGAACGGCCTAGAGACGCGCGTGCGGAGGGCAGGACCCCCCCAGAGCAAGAAATGGCAACGACGGTGTCCTGTTTCGAGGACGGGTGTCAGCGGTGTGGCGGTGCGCCTTCGCTCGTGTGCCATCTGGATACTTCCCGTTGAAGTTCACACCAGTTGCACGTCACTTGGCGTTTGCGGCGGCAAGGTCGACCAGATGGGCAGATTTCGCTATTGGGGCAAGGAGAACATTTAGTGAATTGAGGCTCTTTCGGTTGTGCGAGTCACTACAACGTGAACAGTAGTGAAAAGAGAAACCTTAAGATTTACAATAAATCGACATTACTGTAAGAATTACTATAAAAACATATTATGCAACTTCCAGGTATTCTTGCGTCTGGTAAGCCATTTCTTTCTTAAAAGGGCATTATTGCATAATGAAACATATAAGTAAGTGCATTTTTAGATTTTTATTTTGTATTTAGGAATATATTTAATTTCGAATTTACCAATAGTGTATATAATCGCATTGGGACTCTATACACTAAAGAACACACCGGGAAATTCTGGATTTTATGGTAAATGCGTTCTTTTGGATTGCTTTGGGTTCTCAAAAAAATTAGAAAGAATTCAAGAGCCCAATATAAAGAGCAAGATAGCAATCCTCTTGTCTGTTATCCTTTAAAGGGGTAACCCCTTGAATTTTGAATAAAATGGATGATGGAAGGAATTTTAACAGGCACGTACAATGGAATTATTATCCTTATAATAATCGTTACCGGGCTTCCCCTGTGGCGCCGTGGCTGAGAGTCCCCCTGCCGATGCAGGGGACACGGGTTCGTGCCCCGGTCCGGGAGGATCTCACATGCCGTGGAGCAGCTGGGCCCGTGAGCCATGGCCGCCGAACCTGCGTGTCTGGAGCCTGTGCTCCGCAACGGGAGAGGCCACAACAGTGAGAGGCCCGCGTACAGGAAAAAAAAAAGAAAACTCGTTACTAATTTTCAAACGTATAGGTTTGAATGCTAACAAACTTTAAAGTACTTATTTTGCAATATAGAGAAGAGCAAACCTTCATCTTAAGACAGGAAATCTAGCTTTGCTCTCCCCAATTCATGCAGACAAAGTTTTCCAAAATGGAGAATTTTGTAAAATACTTCTACTAACCAGTCTTTCTAAACATATATTACTTTTCAAAATTCCAGAACTGAGACTGCTTTAAATGTCAATTTTGTTTTAGGTACAGCCAACTTTCTATTGTAGACTAGTAGTGACATTTGGTAACTGTACAACGTATGAACGTGTCTATTTTTCTTAATGTCAGAAATATTAGTTTGCAATTTATTCTTATTACCTGCCTTAGAATATAGAGTTCTATGAAGAGAAAGGCATTGTGTTATTTACAGTTGAATCAACGTAACAATCCAGGTTCCGAAATGTTGGAAGTTCTCATTAAATAGTTCATAATTGAAAAATTTATAAATGAATGAACAAGGTGATTTAGCTTATTTTTCTCCTGCATGAATCCTTTATGCTAATAATTCCTGAATCATATTTTCCCTTTATGATCAGATAGTTGTTACAGCGTCCCTCCCTTGCATGGGTGTGTGTGTGTGTGTGCACTCAGATGCACGTACACACAGTAATGTCGCAGCTAACGTCATGGGTTTAAAAAAAATATTTGTTTAAGATTTTTTTTTTTTTGATGTGGACCATGTTAAAAGACTTTTATTGAATTTGTTACAATATTGTTACTGTTTTATGTTGTGGTGTTTTGGTTGCAAGCCATGTGAGATCTTAGCTCCCCGACCAGGGATTGAACCCGCCCTCCCTGCATTGGAAGGTGAGGTCTTAACCTCTAGAATGCTAGGAAAGTCCCCATGATGGCCTTTACAGGCCCTAGGATACCATTTCTCAACCCATTAGACTTCCGTGGGCCCGAGGGCTACAACGAATGTTTTGGCCAACAAAGAAGAGGAAAGGGAACTGAAAAGGGGCCAGAACTCATCCTGCAGCCTGTGCGCTCTCTCTAGCTAGCCTTCTTGAAGGTTTAATTGACAAAATAGACACTGTCTCTATGGTGATCTTTCTCCCAGAACGTTTTTTAGTACCATTTTTCGACATCAAAGAGTAAAGCTTTAAAGGTAGACTCACCAATGGCTCTCTGCGGGATCTCCTTTGTGTTTATATGATTTAGTATATGCCACCCCTTATCGTTCTAATATATTCTTAAAGTAGAACTCTTTTTATGTCTTCAAAGATCTTTCACCTTCTCAGTCCTGAAGATATCTATCTGTTCTTCTTGGACAAAAAAAAAAAAAAAAAGAAAAAAGAAAAAAGAAAAAAAACAAAAACAAAGAAACCCTGGGCTACAAAATGCTAAGTAGGCATTAAACCACCTCTGACTCTGAATTCTTGAGTTCTTCCTGTCCATGAACCCACAATTACTCACCTTTCTTTAAATATAATTAATGTATATGTTTTCAAAAAGTCATATGGGAAATAGTAAATGAAAGTTAAGTAATAGAATTAATTGAAGCAGCAGAGGTTAATCACAAAGTATGTGTGTATTTATCCTTGAAGGCATTCATCCCGAACGTGTATACAAATATTTGGACGCTAATGGAAGTGTAAACACGTATCATACTATATTGTACATTTTCAGTTAACATTCATCGTTGTTTTCCGATTGATCCCAGTCTGTGTAGCTATGATGATAATGTTATAAAGAAAGAATGTATCTAATTGATCAACAGTGACAGAGTATTAACAGAAAACGGGCCCATGCTTACTCATCACAATCTTTCATCATGTTGAATGACACATACTCACTCAGTAGTGCTTATATATTTGCAAATACTGATCTACTGAAGCAGGTTGGCTTCGTTTCTCCTTACTTGATCCTGAGTATGGCTTTCAGCACTTCTCAAAACCCTTCACTCTCAACATATTTATATGGTATATTCAAAAAGAAGACAATGGCTGAAAGACTTAATTATTGACTCACTTGCATGCTAACACATTCTTTATAGACTATTTTCCCAGTATGAGTTTTCTGATGTGAATAGCAAGTGAAAGATTTTCCACATCCTCTTTAGAATGGGCATCTCCTCAGTGTGAGCACTTTCTTGTTCAGTCAGGAATAAGGAATCACTGAAGAATGTCCTTCCTTCATTACACTGAGACTATTTTTTCAGTGTGAACCCTGTCATGTCTCATGAGTCCATGACTAATGGAACTCTAGCATCCATTTCATCCGATTTCTTCTCCAGCAGTGATTAGATGGTGTACCCCAAGAGGGCTCTCCTTGTAGTAAACCTTGGGCTGTCTTCTCTACTGTGTCAGGGATGCAGCCCACTCTGAGTTCTCTGTGTATTCTGAGGCTGGAGCTCCACCTGAAGGCTCTTCCACCATGATTCCAGGCTCAGGGTTTCTCTCCACATGACTTTCCTGGCGAGTTAAAAGGGATAATTTCTGGCTGAAGGCTCAATATCACTGATTAGAGGCACAGGGTTTCTACTCGGTTTGAATTCTCGGGTGTTTATAAAAGTGGGAGCTCTGGGTAAAGGCTGCACCACATGGACTCCAGACATAGGGTGTGTCTCCTGTGAGTTTTCTAGTGCGTATAAGCGTGAGAGCTGCGTTTAAAGGCTTTTCCACATCCGTTGCATTTGTAGGGTTTCTCATCAGTGTGAATTCTCACCCATGACTAAGGTTATGGCTTTGGCTAAGTGCTTTCTCACATAAATGATATTCATTGTGGTTTCTCTCCTGTGTGAATGTGCTCATGATATTGAAGGGTTGCATGGTCACCGAAAGCTCCTCCACAGTCATTCCAAGCATAGGGCTTCTCCCCTGTTTGAGTTTATTGGTGTGAATAAATGTCAGCTCTCTGGCTGCAGTACCTTTGTAAGGTTCGTCTCCTCCAGTGCGAGCCGTTGGTGTATACATGCGAGGCTTCAGCCGAATTTTTTCACACGTTCAGGACATTTGCAAGAGTCACTCCAGGGTGCACTCTCTCATGTTGTCTAAGGTTGGAGGGTGACTAAATGCCTTCCACCTTCTGAGTTCTGCATGATTTCCCTCTCGTATAATTAGCTTAGGTCTCTCGCATTCGGGCTGAAAGTGCAACACACGTGGAGTTAAGGTTGCTGTACGCGAAATGTCCTCATGTTCATCGCATTCTGTGAGCGCTTCTCCAGCATGAAATCCCTGCTGTTGACAAGGAAAGAGAGGCTGTTAAAAATTACTCACATACTACTCATTCAGTCATTTCTCTACATGGGAATTCTAGGCGGCGCCCTCCGTGGTGGTCTTCATTCAAAATCTCCGCATACTAGTTACTTTCACAGGTGATGTTCCTTTGCTGAATTCACACAGATTTTCTGCCTGGTAAACCCTCACTGGTCATAGCCTTCTGATTAAGTTTTAGGTCTTCTTTAGGTTTCCAACACCATATCCAGGAGCTCTGTTTAATCAATTACATTTTCACTGACGCTCAGGTCAGAGTTTGACATGTAATGTCAAGTGACATGGGTCCTCAGATTGTTCCATCCTCCATTAAATGGATAGAAAATCTCCTGGCCACAGGTCCAAGGCCATGGAGGGCAGAGCTAGGGTGGAGGCTCTGATGTTGCTGATTCCCACGTGGGGAGGAACCAAGGTGACTGAGGACAATTGCATCCGGGGGAGCGGGGTGGGCCACAGGGAAGGTGGGGTGCTAAAGACCTGGAATGGGTGTTGGAGAACAAATGACGGTTCCTTTCACCAAGAATTATTAAATAAGAATTTTGGAAGAGGTGTCCTTGCTGTGGAGACAAGACTCTCCAGGAGACCATGGTAAGGGTTACCCGGGAATTAATGTTAATCCTAGGAACTGAATCTTAATAAAACAATAACTGTGAACAGTAAGTCGAATCAAAGTGTAACACCCGATCATTTGCATTGTTTCCTGCCAAATGGAGATATTATGTACTCCCTACATGCCGAGGAGCCAATGCAGCCTTGCTCTTGACCATGGGAGGAAAAATCGTTCCTTCTGTCTGCGCATGCCTGTGGGTAAGCTGGCAGGGGTCACCCCCAGCTGAGTGGTTGGCGATTCATGTCTGGTGTATCTAACAAGATTTTGGAAGCCTGGGTTCTCATGGCTGCTTTCTCTTTCCTCAGATTTATCTGCTTGATTTTCGGATTGGCCCTGCCCAAGGATGCAGGGGAGGGCAGGTGGTGGCAGAGTTCCTGATGATGAAACAACAGGTGAGGAAAAAAAAAGAAAAAAACAAAAAAACTTAGTTTGATTCCTGAATTGATCCGTCTTTTGCCAAATGGTCAGGTTTCTACTTTGGGTCCGGATCTTCTAAGTGCACCCAGGAAATATTAACTCCAGTTATGTTCACCACCCTGTCTTTAAGGATACAGCAGGTCAGGGACCAATGTAGAAACACTCTCTTTCCCGACATTTACTTTCACTTCTTCCAGCCTCCATTAAGGCTGTGACCTCACAGAGGACGGGAGAGGTATTTTCCTTCTCTTCTTTTAAAGGTCATCCCTTGGGCTCCGTGGCCTCCTCCATCATGCTACTGGCTGCGGTGGACTTAGGAATGCGGTGAACACAGGGGCTAGAGAATGACTCAGGACAGAAATCTCTAGGCCAGTGGGGAGCAGGCGTTTCATCAGGTGAGTCCTGTGTCATAGGTGCTGTGGTGAGCGGGGGTTTGGTGAGAGGGAGCAATAAAGAATCATTGATTTTTCCTGATTTAAAAAGCTTAACTTTTTACAGACTACTCCTAAACATTTTGACAGCTTCCAAAAGATAAACGTAAGTTCCTTAGCAAAGTTATTCACATAAGTGTTTTCCTTTGTGTTCTTAAGCTTCATTCCAATTAGGAAGTTGAATGCAGTGTCTGCAGATTCTTATTTTCTTAATTGTGACTGTGTATGGAGGAGAAGGGCCATAGTACACAGAAGAAAATGTCGAGCGCTGGACAGCAAATGACAGTCTGGAGAGCTCCAGGACCTCACTCCCACACAGAGACATCAGTAAAACAACCAGGACCTGCCTGAATGAGCTGGGGTTCTAGCCCAGGGAACCCCAGAAGTGGGAACAATGGGCTTTCTGATCCCACCATTGGCAGCCCTGGTAAGTGTTCCTATTAGACACGGGTGTGTGTGTGTGTGTGTGTGTGTGTGTGCGTGCGTGTGTGCGCGCACGTGTGTTTGTTTCATTTTCCTGACACCCCTGGACTTGCCGAGCGTGCGTCACTGTTGCATGAAAGCCATGGCCATGTGGTGCTAAAGTTATCAGACCCTCTCAGTCTTGTATCTTCCTGTGTTGCATACATAAAATTTCTCTAATGGGTCCAGATGCAAATGTTCAGTTGTCTCCTTGGCTCCTACCTGCAATGGCATGGGCTTGTCTTGCTTGGGAAAGCAGCTCTAGGCTCATGGAGAGAAGAGCTGCACGGGTGTAGGGTGGGCAGAGAGAATTGGAGAAAGCAAGTGAATTGCTATGGTCTCCTGATCCGGAGGTAAGAGGCTGGGCACTGAGGCAACCCAAGTCTTCCGAGTCAGGCTTCTGACTGCAGAATTCTCTACATTACCGTGAGGAGCGCCTCTCCTTCGCGTCAGCCTCCTGCCCAAATCTTCCCAGCCCCGTCCGCTGCTGGGGTCGCGTCGTGCCATGCCGAGCCGGACTGGCAAGTAGCTCCTAGGCGGACGCCCGGAGACGAACGCGAGCATTTGGGCGGTCGGAGGTGATCCGCCGCCGTCCAGCGATCAGAATCCATCCCGCGGACGTTCAAGCCCGTTGTCGGGAGCCACCTGGCGGCCGCTTTTATATTGTCCCTTCCCTCCTGAGCTTTGGCGAACTTGGCGAGGGATGTGATTCGCCCGCCAGGCGCGGGCCAGAGTTCCGGGAGGCCGGCGACGCTGGCGGCGACCGTCCCGGTGGTGCGGAGCGGTGGGCGATGCCTGCTCTCCCCGGAGATTGAATGTGGAGAGCCGTGTGTTGTGGGGCCGCCGCTGAGCTCCTTGGGCGGGTTAGGGGGAGGTCTGCGCCGGTCGACCAGCACTCCCTGGTGTCCCTTGGCCCGCGGAGACTCCCCCCCACCCGACGTCCTGCTACGCGTGACCAGGAGAGGACGTCCGTGCCCGACGTCGTACTCCGTGTGTCACGATGCGTCGGTGCGTCCTCGCCGCCTTGGGGGCCCGGGTCATGCCGGTGCAGTCGTGGCGGTCTGGCTGCGCAACAGGGGCCACTTCAGTTGCTCCGGGTCCCAGGCGAGGCGGTCCCGGGGGCGCAACTTGCACCGAGGCAGGGGCATGGGATGCCTGTCAACAGACCGCATCCACCCGGCAGCTTAAACGGGCGTCTATGCAGGGAGCTCCCGTCCCAACTTCCTGGTAGCCTCGTCAGCGTGGCGCTTGCGTTTCGAACCTGTTCAGGTCCGCTCACCGCGGTGTGTCGAGGGCAAGCGTGTAGGGCGCTCGTGGAGGGGCGGCAGTTCCTCCTAGGCTTCGGTGGTCCTAAGTGGTAGACGTTTCTCTTTGGGAAACAGGGAACGCCTGGGGCATACGTGAGAGTCGGGAGGAGACACGAGCCTGAACGCGGTCCTGCAAGGGCGCGGTTGTCGTTAGCTTCCCTGAAGAAGCTCTGCAGACAGTGAACGGCCTAGAGACGCGCGTGCGGAGGGCAGGACCCCCCCAGAGCAAGAAATGGCAACGACGGTGTCCTGTTTCGAGGACGGGTGTCAGCGGTGTGGCGGTGCGCCTTCGCTCGTGTGCCATCTGGATACTTCCCGTTGAAGTTCACACCAGTTGCACGTCACTTGGCGTTTGCGGCGGCAAGGTCGACCAGATGGGCAGATTTCGCTATTGGGGCAAGGAGAACATTTAGTGAATTGAGGCTCTTTCGGTTGTGCGAGTCACTACAACGTGAACAGTAGTGAAAAGAGAAACCTTAAGATTTACAATAAATCGACATTACTGTAAGAATTACTATAAAAACATATTATGCAACTTCCAGGTATTCTTGCGTCTGGTAAGCCATTTCTTTCTTAAAAGGGCATTATTGCATAATGAAACATATAAGTAAGTGCATTTTTAGATTTTTATTTTGTATTTAGGAATATATTTAATTTCGAATTTACCAATAGTGTATATAATCGCATTGGGACTCTATACACTAAAGAACACACCGGGAAATTCTGGATTTTATGGTAAATGCGTTCTTTTGGATTGCTTTGGGTTCTCAAAAAAATTAGAAAGAATTCAAGAGCCCAATATAAAGAGCAAGATAGCAATCCTCTTGTCTGTTATCCTTTAAAGGGGTAACCCCTTGAATTTTGAATAAAATGGATGATGGAAGGAATTTTAACAGGCACGTACAATGGAATTATTATCCTTATAATAATCGTTACCGGGCTTCCCCTGTGGCGCCGTGGCTGAGAGTCCCCCTGCCGATGCAGGGGACACGGGTTCGTGCCCCGGTCCGGGAGGATCTCACATGCCGTGGAGCAGCTGGGCCCGTGAGCCATGGCCGCCGAACCTGCGTGTCTGGAGCCTGTGCTCCGCAACGGGAGAGGCCACAACAGTGAGAGGCCCGCGTACAGGAAAAAAAAAAGAAAACTCGTTACTAATTTTCAAACGTATAGGTTTGAATGCTAACAAACTTTAAAGTACTTATTTTGCAATATAGAGAAGAGCAAACCTTCATCTTAAGACAGGAAATCTAGCTTTGCTCTCCCCAATTCATGCAGACAAAGTTTTCCAAAATGGAGAATTTTGTAAAATACTTCTACTAACCAGTCTTTCGAAACATATATTACTTTTCAAAATTCCAGAACTGAGACTGCTTTAAATGTCAATTTTGTTTTAGGTACAGCCAACTTTCTATTGTAGACTAGTAGTGACATTTGGTAACTGTACAACGTATGAACGTGTCTATTTTTCTTAATGTCAGAAATATTAGTTTGCAATTTATTCTTATTACCTGCCTTAGAATATAGAGTTCTATGAAGAGAAAGGCATTGTGTTATTTACAGTTGAATCAACGTAACAATCCAGGTTCCGAAATGTTGGAAGTTCTCATTAAATAGTTCATAATTGAAAAATTTATAAATGAATGAACAAGGTGATTTAGCTTATTTTTCTCCTGCATGAATCCTTTATGCTAATAATTCCTGAATCATATTTTCCCTTTATGATCAGATAGTTGTTACAGTGTCCCTCCCTTGCATGGGTGTGTGTGTGTGTGTGCACTCAGATGCACGTACACACAGTAATGTCGCAGCTAACGTCATGGGTTTAAAAAAAATATTTGTTTAAGATTTTTTTTTTTTGATGTGGACCATGTTAAAAGACTTTTATTGAATTTGTTACAATATTGTTACTGTTTTATGTTGTGGTGTTTTGGTTGCAAGCCATGTGAGATCTTAGCTCCCCGACCAGGGATTGAACCCGCCCTCCCTGCATTGGAAGGTGAGGTCTTAACCTCTAGAATGCTAGGAAAGTCCCCATGATGGCCTTTACAGGCCCTAGGATACCATTTCTCAACCCATTAGACTTCCGTGGGCCCGAGGGCTACAACGAATGTTTTGGCCAACAAAGAAGAGGAAAGGGAACTGAAAAGGGGCCAGAACTCATCATGCAGCCTGTGCGCTCTCTCTAGCTAGCCTTCTTGAAGGTTTAATTGACAAAATAGACACTGTCTCTATGGTGATCTTTCTCCCAGAACGTTTTTTAGTACCATTTTTCGACATCAAAGAGTAAAGCTTTAAAGGTAGACTCACCAATGGCTCTCTGCGGGATCTCCTTTGTGTTTATATGATTTAGTATATGCCACCCCTTATCGTTCTAATATATTCTTAAAGTAGAACTCTTTTTATGTCTTCAAAGATCTTTCACCTTCTCAGTCCTGAAGATATCTATCTGTTCTTCTTGGACAAAAAAAAAAAAAAAAAAAAAAAAAAAGAAAAAAGAAAAAAAACAAAAACAAAGAAACCCTGGGCTACAAAATGCTAAGTAGGCATTAAACCACCTCTGACTCTGAATTCTTGAGTTCTTCCTGTCCATGAACCCACAATTACTCACCTTTCTTTAAATATAATTAATGTATATGTTTTTAAAAAGTCATATGGGAAATAGTAAATGAAAGTTAAGTAATAGAATTAATTGAAGCAGCAGAGGTTAATCACAAAGTATGTGTGTATTTATCCTTGAAGGCATTCATCCCGAACGTGTATACAAATATTTGGACGCTAATGGAAGTGTAAACACGTATCATACTATATTGTACATTTTCAGTTAACATTCATCGTTGTTTTCCGATTGATCCCAGTCTGTGTAGCTATGATGATAATGTTATAAAGAAAGAATGTATCTAATTGATCAACAGTGACAGAGTATTAACAGAAAACGGGCCCATGCTTACTCATCACAATCTTTCATCATGTTGAATGACACATACTCACTCAGTAGTGCTTATATATTTGCAAATACTGATCTACTGAAGCAGGTTGGCTTCGTTTCTCCTTACTTGATCCTGAGTATGGCTTTCAGCACTTCTCAAAACCCTTCACTCTCAACATATTTATATGGTATATTCAAAAAGAAGACAATGGCTGAAAGACTTAATTATTGACTCACTTGCATGCTAACACATTCTTTATAGACTATTTTCCCAGTATGAGTTTTCTGATGTGAATAGCAAGTGAAAGATTTTCCACATCCTCTTTAGAATGGGCATCTCCTCAGTGTGAGCACTTTCTTGTTCAGTCAGGAATAAGGAATCACTGAAGAATGTCCTTCCTTCATTACACTGAGACTATTTTTTCAGTGTGAACCCTGTCATGTCTCATGAGTCCATGACTAATGGAACTCTAGCATCCATTTCATCCGATTTCTTCTCCAGCAGTGATTAGATGGTGTACCCCAAGAGGGCTCTCCTTGTAGTAAACCTTGGGCTGTCTTCTCTACTGTGTCAGGGATGCAGCCCACTCTGAGTTCTCTGTGTATTCTGAGGCTGGAGCTCCACCTGAAGGCTCTTCCACCATGATTCCAGGCTCAGGGTTTCTCTCCACATGACTTTCCTGGCGAGTTAAAAGGGATAATTTCTGGCTGAAGGCTCAATATCACTGATTAGAGGCACAGGGTTTCTACTCGGTTTGAATTCTCGGGTGTTTATAAAAGTGGGAGCTCTGGGTAAAGGCTGCACCACATGGACTCCAGACATAGGGTGTGTCTCCTGTGAGTTTTCTAGTGCGTATAAGCGTGAGAGCTGCGTTTAAAGGCTTTTCCACATCCGTTGCATTTGTAGGGTTTCTCATCAGTGTGAATTCTCACCCATGACTAAGGTTATGGCTTTGGCTAAGTGCTTTCTCACATAAATGATATTCATTGTGGTTTCTCTCCTGTGTGAATGTGCTCATGATATTGAAGGGTTGCATGGTCACCGAAAGCTCCTCCACAGTCATTCCAAGCATAGGGCTTCTCCCCTGTTTGAGTTTATTGGTGTGAATAAATGTCAGCTCTCTGGCTGCAGTACCTTTGTAAGGTTCGTCTCCTCCAGTGCGAGCCGTTGGTGTATACATGCGAGGCTTCAGCCGAATTTTTTCACACGTTCAGGACATTTGCAAGAGTCACTCCAGGGTGCACTCTCTCATGTTGTCTAAGGTTGGAGGGTGACTAAATGCCTTCCACCTTCTGAGTTCTGCATGATTTCCCTCTCGTATAATTAGCTTAGGTCTCTCGCATTCGGGCTGAAAGTGCAACACACGTGGAGTTAAGGTTGCTGTACGCGAAATGTCCTCATGTTCATCGCATTCTGTGAGCGCTTCTCCAGCATGAAATCCCTGCTGTTGACAAGGAAAGAGAGGCTGTTAAAAATTACTCACATACTACTCATTCAGTCATTTCTCTACATGGGAATTCTAGGCGGCGCCCTCCGTGGTGGTCTTCATTCAAAATCTCCGCATACTAGTTACTTTCACAGGTGATGTTCCTTTGCTGAATTCACACAGATTTTCTGCCTGGTAAACCCTCACTGGTCATAGCCTTCTGATTAAGTTTTAGGTCTTCTTTAGGTTTCCAACACCATATCCAGGAGCTCTGTTTAATCAATTACATTTTCACTGACGCTCAGGTCAGAGTTTGACATGTAATGTCAAGTGACATGGGTCCTCAGATTGTTCCATCCTCCATTAAATGGATAGAAAATCTCCTGGCCACAGGTCCAAGGCCATGGAGGGCAGAGCTAGGGTGGAGGCTCTGATGTTGCTGATTCCCACGTGGGGAGGAACCAAGGTGACTGAGGACAATTGCATCCGGGGGAGCGGGGTGGGCCACAGGGAAGGTGGGGTGCTAAAGACCTGGAATGGGTGTTGGAGAACAAATGACGGTTCCTTTCACCAAGAATTATTAAATAAGAATTTTGGAAGAGGTGTCCTTGCTGTGGAGACAAGACTCTCCAGGAGACCATGGTAAGGGTTACCCGGGAATTAATGTTAATCCTAGGAACTGAATCTTAATAAAACAATAACTGTGAACAGTAAGTCGAATCAAAGTGTAACACCCGATCATTTGCATTGTTTCCTGCCAAATGGAGATATTATGTACTCCCTACATGCCGAGGAGCCAATGCAGCCTTGCTCTTGACCATGGGAGGAAAAATCCTTCCTTCTGTCTGCGCATGCCTGTGGGTAAGCTGGCAGGGGTCACCCCCAGCTGAGTGGTTGGCGATTCATGTCTGGTGTATCTAACAAGATTTTGGAAGCCTGGGTTCTCATGGCTGCTTTCTCTTTCCTCAGATTTATCTGCTTGATTTTCGGATTGGCCCTGCCCAAGGATGCAGGGGAGGGCAGGTGGTGGCAGAGTTCCTGATGATGAAACAACAGGTGAGGAAAAAAAAAGAAAAAAACAAAAAAACTTAGTTTGATTCCTGAATTGATCCGTCTTTTGCCAAATGGTCAGGTTTCTACTTTGGGTCCGGATCTTCTAAGTGCACCCAGGAAATATTAACTCCAGTTATGTTCACCACCCTGTCTTTAAGGATACAGCAGGTCAGGGACCAATGTAGAAACACTCTCTTTCCCGACATTTACTTTCACTTCTTCCAGCCTCCATTAAGGCTGTGACCTCACAGAGGACGGGAGAGGTATTTTCCTTCTCTTCTTTTAAAGGTCATCCCTTGGGCTCCGTGGCCTCCTCCATCATGCTACTGGCTGCGGTGGACTTAGGAATGCGGTGAACACAGGGGCTAGAGAATGACTCAGGACAGAAATCTCTAGGCCAGTGGGGAGCAGGCGTTTCATCAGGTGAGTCCTGTGTCATAGGTGCTGTGGTGAGCGGGGGTTTGGTGAGAGGGAGCAATAAAGAATCATTGATTTTTCCTGATTTAAAAAGCTTAACTTTTTACAGACTACTCCTAAACATTTTGACAGCTTCCAAAAGATAAACGTAAGTTCCTTAGCAAAGTTATTCACATAAGTGTTTTCCTTTGTGTTCTTAACCTTCATTCCAATTAGGAAGTTGAATGCAGTGTCTGCAGATTCTTATTTTCTTAATTGTGACTGTGTATGGAGGAGAAGGGCCATAGTACACAGAAGAAAATGTCGAGCGCTGGACAGCAAATGACAGTCTGGAGAGCTCCAGGACCTCACTCCCACACAGAGACATCAGTAAAACAACCAGGACCTGCCTGAATGAGCTGGGGTTCTAGCCCAGGGAACCCCAGAAGTGGGAACAATGGGCTTTCTGATCCCACCATTGGCAGCCCTGGTAAGTGTTCCTATTAGACACGGGTGTGTGTGTGTGTGTGTGTGTGTGTGTGCGTGCGTGTGTGCGCGCACGTGTGTTTGTTTCATTTTCCTGACACCCCTGGACTTGCCGAGCGTGCGTCACTGTTGCATGAAAGCCATGGCCATGTGGTGCTAAAGTTATCAGACCCTCTCAGTCTTGTATCTTCCTGTGTTGCATACATAAAATTTCTCTAATGGGTCCAGATGCAAATGTTCAGTTGTCTCCTTGGCTCCTACCTGCAATGGCATGGGCTTGTCTTGCTTGGGAAAGCAGCTCTAGGCTCATGGAGAGAAGAGCTGCACGGGTGTAGGGTGGGCAGAGAGAATTGGAGAAAGCAAGTGAATTGCTATGGTCTCCTGATCCGGAGGTAAGAGGCTGGGCACTGAGGCAACCCAAGTCTTCCGAGTCAGGCTTCTGACTGCAGAATTCTCTACATTACCGTGAGGAGCGCCTCTCCTTCGCGTCAGCCTCCTGCCCAAATCTTCCCAGCCCCGTCCGCTGCTGGGGTCGCGTCGTGCCATGCCGAGCCGGACTGGCAAGTAGCTCCTAGGCGGACGCCCGGAGACGAACGCGAGCATTTGGGCGGTCGGAGGTGATCCGCCGCCGTCCAGCGATCAGAATCCATCCCGCGGACGTTCAAGCCCGTTGTCGGGAGCCACCTGGCGGCCGCTTTTATATTGTCCCTTCCCTCCTGAGCTTTGGCGAACTTGGCGAGGGATGTGATTCGCCCGCCAGGCGCGGGCCAGAGTTCCGGGAGGCCCGCGACGCTGGCGGCGACCGTCCCGGTGGTGCGGAGCGGTGGGCGATGCCTGCTCTCCCCGGAGATTGAATGTGGAGAGCCGTGTGTTGTGGGGCCGCCGCTGAGCTCCTTGGGCGGGTTAGGGGGAGGTCTGCGCCGGTCGACCAGCACTCCCTGGTGTCCCTTGGCCCGCGGAGACTCCCCCCCACCCGACGTCCTGCTACGCGTGACCAGGAGAGGACGTCCGTGCCCGACGTCGTACTCCGTGTGTCACGATGCGTCGGTGCGTCCTCGCCGCCTTGGGGGCCCGGGTCATGCCGGTGCAGTCGTGGCGGTCTGGCTGCGCAACAGGGGCCACTTCAGTTGCTCCGGGTCCCAGGCGAGGCGGTCCCGGGGGCGCAACTTGCACCGAGGCAGGGGCATGGGATGCCTGTCAACAGACCGCATCCACCCGGCAGCTTAAACGGGCGTCTATGCAGGGAGCTCCCGTCCCAACTTCCTGGTAGCCTCGTCAGCGTGGCGCTTGCGTTTCGAACCTGTTCAGGTCCGCTCACCGCGGTGTGTCGAGGGCAAGCGTGTAGGGCGCTCGTGGAGGGGCGGCAGTTCCTCCTAGGCTTCGGTGGTCCTAAGTGGTAGACGTTTCTCTTTGGGAAACAGGGAACGCCTGGGGCATACGTGAGAGTCGGGAGGAGACACGAGCCTGAACGCGGTCCTGCAAGGGCGCGGTTGTCGTTAGCTTCCCTGAAGAAGCTCTGCAGACAGTGAACGGCCTAGAGACGCGCGTGCGGAGGGCAGGACCCCCCCAGAGCAAGAAATGGCAACGACGGTGTCCTGTTTCGAGGACGGGTGTCAGCGGTGTGGCGGTGCGCCTTCGCTCGTGTGCCATCTGGATACTTCCCGTTGAAGTTCACACCAGTTGCACGTCACTTGGCGTTTGCGGCGGCAAGGTCGACCAGATGGGCAGATTTCGCTATTGGGGCAAGGAGAACATTTAGTGAATTGAGGCTCTTTCGGTTGTGCGAGTCACTACAACGTGAACAGTAGTGAAAAGAGAAACCTTAAGATTTACAATAAATCGACATTACTGTAAGAATTACTATAAAAACATATTATGCAACTTCCAGGTATTCTTGCGTCTGGTAAGCCATTTCTTTCTTAAAAGGGCATTATTGCATAATGAAACATATAAGTAAGTGCATTTTTAGATTTTTATTTTGTATTTAGGAATATATTTAATTTCGAATTTACCAATAGTGTATATAATCGCATTGGGACTCTATACACTAAAGAACACACCGGGAAATTCTGGATTTTATGGTAAATGCGTTCTTTTGGATTGCTTTGGGTTCTCAAAAAAATTAGAAAGAATTCAAGAGCCCAATATAAAGAGCAAGATAGCAATCCTCTTGTCTGTTATCCTTTAAAGGGGTAACCCCTTGAATTTTGAATAAAATGGATGATGGAAGGAATTTTAACAGGCACGTACAATGGAATTATTATCCTTATAATAATCGTTACCGGGCTTCCCCTGTGGCGCCGTGGCTGAGAGTCCCCCTGCCGATGCAGGGGACACGGGTTCGTGCCCCGGTCCGGGAGGATCTCACATGCCGTGGAGCAGCTGGGCCCGTGAGCCATGGCCGCCGAACCTGCGTGTCTGGAGCCTGTGCTCCGCAACGGGAGAGGCCACAACAGTGAGAGGCCCGCGTACAGGAAAAAAAAAAGAAAACTCGTTACTAATTTTCAAACGTATAGGTTTGAATGCTAACAAACTTTAAAGTACTTATTTTGCAATATAGAGAAGAGCAAACCTTCATCTTAAGACAGGAAATCTAGCTTTGCTCTCCCCAATTCATGCAGACAAAGTTTTCCAAAATGGAGAATTTTGTAAAATACTTTTACTAACCAGTCTTTCGAAACATATATTACTTTTCAAAATTCCAGAACTGAGACTGCTTTAAATGTCAATTTTGTTTTAGGTACAGCCAACTTTCTATTGTAGACTAGTAGTGACATTTGGTAACTGTACAACGTATGAACGTGTCTATTTTTCTTAATGTCAGAAATATTAGTTTGCAATTTATTCTTATTACCTGCCTTAGAATATAGAGTTCTATGAAGAGAAAGGCATTGTGTTATTTACAGTTGAATCAACGTAACAATCCAGGTTCCGAAATGTTGGAAGTTCTCATTAAATAGTTCATAATTGAAAAATTTATAAATGAATGAACAAGGTGATTTAGCTTATTTTTCTCCTGCATGAATCCTTTATGCTAATAATTCCTGAATCATATTTTCCCTTTATGATCAGATAGTTGTTACAGCGTCCCTCCCTTGCATGGGTGTGTGTGTGTGTGTGCACTCAGATGCACGTACACACAGTAATGTCGCAGCTAACGTCATGGGTTTAAAAAAAATATTTGTTTAAGATTTTTTTTTTTTTTGATGTGGACCATGTTAAAAGACTTTTATTGAATTTGTTACAATATTGTTACTGTTTTATGTTGTGGTGTTTTGGTTGCAAGCCATGTGAGATCTTAGCTCCCCGACCAGGGATTGAACCCGCCCTCCCTGCATTGGAAGGTGAGGTCTTAACCTCTAGAATGCTAGGAAAGTCCCCATGATGGCCTTTACAGGCCCTAGGATACCATTTCTCAACCCATTAGACTTCCGTGGGCCCGAGGGCTACAACGAATGTTTTGGCCAACAAAGAAGAGGAAAGGGAACTGAAAAGGGGCCAGAACTCATCCTGCAGCCTGTGCGCTCTCTCTAGCTAGCCTTCTTGAAGGTTTAATTGACAAAATAGACACTGTCTCTATGGTGATCTTTCTCCCAGAACGTTTTTTAGTAGTACCATTTTTCGACATCAAAGAGTAAAGCTTTAAAGGTAGACTCACCAATGGCTCTCTGCGGGATCTCCTTTGTGTTTATATGATTTAGTATATGCCACCCCTTATCGTTCTAATATATTCTTAAAGTAGAACTCTTTTATGTCTTCAAAGATCTTTCACCTTCTCAGTCCTGAAGATATCTATCTGTTCTTCTTGGACAAAAAAAAAAAAAAAAAAAAAAAAGAAAAAAGAAAAAAAACAAAAACAAAGAAACCCTGGGCTACAAAATGCTAAGTAGGCATTAAACCACCTCTGACTCTGAATTCTTGAGTTCTTCCTGTCCATGAACCCACAATTACTCACCTTTCTTTAAATATAATTAATGTATATGTTTTTAAAAAGTCATATGGGAAATAGTAAATGAAAGTTAAGTAATAGAATTAATTGAAGCAGCAGAGGTTAATCACAAAGTATGTGTGTATTTATCCTTGAAGGCATTCATCCCGAACGTGTATACAAATATTTGGACGCTAATGGAAGTGTAAACACGTATCATACTATATTGTACATTTTCAGTTAACATTCATCGTTGTTTTCCGATTGATCCCAGTCTGTGTAGCTATGATGATAATGTTATAAAGAAAGAATGTATCTAATTGATCAACAGTGACAGAGTATTAACAGAAAACGGGCCCATGCTTACTCATCACAATCTTTCATCATGTTGAATGACACATACTCACTCAGTAGTGCTTATATATTTGCAAATACTGATCTACTGAAGCAGGTTGGCTTCGTTTCTCCTTACTTGATCCTGAGTATGGCTTTCAGCACTTCTCAAAACCCTTCACTCTCAACATATTTATATGGTATATTCAAAAAGAAGACAATGGCTGAAAGACTTAATTATTGACTCACTTGCATGCTAACACATTCTTTATAGACTATTTTCCCAGTATGAGTTTTCTGATGTGAATAGCAAGTGAAAGATTTTCCACATCCTCTTTAGAATGGGCATCTCCTCAGTGTGAGCACTTTCTTGTTCAGTCAGGAATAAGGAATCACTGAAGAATGTCCTTCCTTCATTACACTGAGACTATTTTTTCAGTGTGAACCCTGTCATGTCTCATGAGTCCATGACTAATGGAACTCTAGCATCCATTTCATCCGATTTCTTCTCCAGCAGTGATTAGATGGTGTACCCCAAGAGGGCTCTCCTTGTAGTAAACCTTGGGCTGTCTTCTCTACTGTGTCAGGGATGCAGCCCACTCTGAGTTCTCTGTGTATTCTGAGGCTGGAGCTCCACCTGAAGGCTCTTCCACCATGATTCCAGGCTCAGGGTTTCTCTCCACATGACTTTCCTGGCGAGTTAAAAGGGATAATTTCTGGCTGAAGGCTCAATATCACTGATTAGAGGCACAGGGTTTCTACTCGGTTTGAATTCTCGGGTGTTTATAAAAGTGGGAGCTCTGGGTAAAGGCTGCACCACATGGACTCCAGACATAGGGTGTGTCTCCTGTGAGTTTTCTAGTGCGTATAAGCGTGAGAGCTGCGTTTAAAGGCTTTTCCACATCCGTTGCATTTGTAGGGTTTCTCATCAGTGTGAATTCTCACCCATGACTAAGGTTATGGCTTTGGCTAAGTGCTTTCTCACATAAATGATATTCATTGTGGTTTCTCTCCTGTGTGAATGTGCTCATGATATTGAAGGGTTGCATGGTCACCGAAAGCTCCTCCACAGTCATTCCAAGCATAGGGCTTCTCCCCTGTTTGAGTTTATTGGTGTGAATAAATGTCAGCTCTCTGGCTGCAGTACCTTTGTAAGGTTCGTCTCCTCCAGTGCGAGCCGTTGGTGTATACATGCGAGGCTTCAGCCGAATTTTTTCACACGTTCAGGACATTTGCAAGAGTCACTCCAGGGTGCACTCTCTCATGTTGTCTAAGGTTGGAGGGTGACTAAATGCCTTCCACCTTCTGAGTTCTGCATGATTTCCCTCTCGTATAATTAGCTTAGGTCTCTCGCATTCGGGCTGAAAGTGCAACACACGTGGAGTTAAGGTTGCTGTACGCGAAATGTCCTCATGTTCATCGCATTCTGTGAGCGCTTCTCCAGCATGAAATCCCTGCTGTTGACAAGGAAAGAGAGGCTGTTAAAAATTACTCACATACTACTCATTCAGTCATTTCTCTACATGGGAATTCTAGGCGGCGCCCTCCGTGGTGGTCTTCATTCAAAATCTCCGCATACTAGTTACTTTCACAGGTGATGTTCCTTTGCTGAATTCACACAGATTTTCTGCCTGGTAAACCCTCACTGGTCATAGCCTTCTGATTAAGTTTTAGGTCTTCTTTAGGTTTCCAACACCATATCCAGGAGCTCTGTTTAATCAATTACATTTTCACTGACGCTCAGGTCAGAGTTTGACATGTAATGTCAAGTGACATGGGTCCTCAGATTGTTCCATCCTCCATTAAATGGATAGAAAATCTCCTGGCCACAGGTCCAAGGCCATGGAGGGCAGAGCTAGGGTGGAGGCTCTGATGTTGCTGATTCCCACGTGGGGAGGAACCAAGGTGACTGAGGACAATTGCATCCGGGGGAGCGGGGTGGGCCACAGGGAAGGTGGGGTGCTAAAGACCTGGAATGGGTGTTGGAGAACAAATGACGGTTCCTTTCACCAAGAATTATTAAATAAGAATTTTGGAAGAGGTGTCCTTGCTGTGGAGACAAGACTCTCCAGGAGACCATGGTAAGGGTTACCCGGGAATTAATGTTAATCCTAGGAACTGAATCTTAATAAAACAATAACTGTGAACAGTAAGTCGAATCAAAGTGTAACACCCGATCATTTGCATTGTTTCCTGCCAAATGGAGATATTATGTACTCCCTACATGCCGAGGAGCCAATGCAGCCTTGCTCTTGACCATGGGAGGAAAAATCGTTCCTTCTGTCTGCGCATGCCTGTGGGTAAGCTGGCAGGGGTCACCCCCAGCTGAGTGGTTGGCGATTCATGTCTGGTGTATCTAACAAGATTTTGGAAGCCTGGGTTCTCATGGCTGCTTTCTCTTTCCTCAGATTTATCTGCTTGATTTTCGGATTGGCCCTGCCCAAGGATGCAGGGGAGGGCAGGTGGTGGCAGAGTTCCTGATGATGAAACAACAGGTGAGGAAAAAAAAAGAAAAAAACAAAAAAACTTAGTTTGATTCCTGAATTGATCCGTCTTTTGCCAAATGGTCAGGTTTCTACTTTGGGTCCGGATCTTCTAAGTGCACCCAGGAAATATTAACTCCAGTTATGTTCACCACCCTGTCTTTAAGGATACAGCAGGTCAGGGACCAATGTAGAAACACTCTCTTTCCCGACATTTACTTTCACTTCTTCCAGCCTCCATTAAGGCTGTGACCTCACAGAGGACGGGAGAGGTATTTTCCTTCTCTTCTTTTAAAGGTCATCCCTTGGGCTCCGTGGCCTCCTCCATCATGCTACTGGCTGCGGTGGACTTAGGAATGCGGTGAACACAGGGGCTAGAGAATGACTCAGGACAGAAATCTCTAGGCCAGTGGGGAGCAGGCGTTTCATCAGGTGAGTCCTGTGTCATAGGTGCTGTGGTGAGCGGGGGTTTGGTGAGAGGGAGCAATAAAGAATCATTGATTTTTCCTGATTTAAAAAGCTTAACTTTTTACAGACTACTCCTAAACATTTTGACAGCTTCCAAAAGATAAACGTAAGTTCCTTAGCAAAGTTATTCACATAAGTGTTTTCCTTTGTGTTCTTAAGCTTCATTCCAATTAGGAAGTTGAATGCAGTGTCTGCAGATTCTTATTTTCTTAATTGTGACTGTGTATGGAGGAGAAGGGCCATAGTACACAGAAGAAAATGTCGAGCGCTGGACAGCAAATGACAGTCTGGAGAGCTCCAGGACCTCACTCCCACACAGAGACATCAGTAAAACAACCAGGACCTGCCTGAATGAGCTGGGGTTCTAGCCCAGGGAACCCCAGAAGTGGGAACAATGGGCTTTCTGATCCCACCATTGGCAGCCCTGGTAAGTGTTCCTATTAGACACGGGTGTGTGTGTGTGTGTGTGTGTGTGTGTGCGTGCGTGTGTGCGCGCACGTGTGTTTGTTTCATTTTCCTGACACCCCTGGACTTGCCGAGCGTGCGTCACTGTTGCATGAAAGCCATGGCCATGTGGTGCTAAAGTTATCAGACCCTCTCAGTCTTGTATCTTCCTGTGTTGCATACATAAAATTTCTCTAATGGGTCCAGATGCAAATGTTCAGTTGTCTCCTTGGCTCCTACCTGCAATGGCATGGGCTTGTCTTGCTTGGGAAAGCAGCTCTAGGCTCATGGAGAGAAGAGCTGCACGGGTGTAGGGTGGGCAGAGAGAATTGGAGAAAGCAAGTGAATTGCTATGGTCTCCTGATCCGGAGGTAAGAGGCTGGGCACTGAGGCAACCCAAGTCTTCCGAGTCAGGCTTCTGACTGCAGAATTCTCTACATTACCGTGAGGAGCGCCTCTCCTTCGCGTCAGCCTCCTGCCCAAATCTTCCCAGCCCCGTCCGCTGCTGGGGTCGCGTCGTGCCATGCCGAGCCGGACTGGCAAGTAGCTCCTAGGCGGACGCCCGGAGACGAACGCGAGCATTTGGGCGGTCGGAGGTGATCCGCCGCCGTCCAGCGATCAGAATCCATCCCGCGGACGTTCAAGCCCGTTGTCGGGAGCCACCTGGCGGCCGCTTTTATATTGTCCCTTCCCTCCTGAGCTTTGGCGAACTTGGCGAGGGATGTGATTCGCCCGCCAGGCGCGGGCCAGAGTTCCGGGAGGCCGGCGACGCTGGCGGCGACCGTCCCGGTGGTGCGGAGCGGTGGGCGATGCCTGCTCTCCCCGGAGATTGAATGTGGAGAGCCGTGTGTTGTGGGGCCGCCGCTGAGCTCCTTGGGCGGGTTAGGGGGAGGTCTGCGCCGGTCGACCAGCACTCCCTGGTGTCCCTTGGCCCGCGGAGACTCCCCCCCACCCGACGTCCTGCTACGCGTGACCAGGAGAGGACGTCCGTGCCCGACGTCGTACTCCGTGTGTCACGATGCGTCGGTGCGTCCTCGCCGCCTTGGGGGCCCGGGTCATGCCGGTGCAGTCGTGGCGGTCTGGCTGCGCAACAGGGGCCACTTCAGTTGCTCCGGGTCCCAGGCGAGGCGGTCCCGGGGGCGCAACTTGCACCGAGGCAGGGGCATGGGATGCCTGTCAACAGACCGCATCCACCCGGCAGCTTAAACGGGCGTCTATGCAGGGAGCTCCCGTCCCAACTTCCTGGTAGCCTCGTCAGCGTGGCGCTTGCGTTTCGAACCTGTTCAGGTCCGCTCACCGCGGTGTGTCGAGGGCAAGCGTGTAGGGCGCTCGTGGAGGGGCGGCAGTTCCTCCTAGGCTTCGGTGGTCCTAAGTGGTAGACGTTTCTCTTTGGGAAACAGGGAACGCCTGGGGCATACGTGAGAGTCGGGAGGAGACACGAGCCTGAACGCGGTCCTGCAAGGGCGCGGTTGTCGTTAGCTTCCCTGAAGAAGCTCTGCAGACAGTGAACGGCCTAGAGACGCGCGTGCGGAGGGCAGGACCCCCCCAGAGCAAGAAATGGCAACGACGGTGTCCTGTTTCGAGGACGGGTGTCAGCGGTGTGGCGGTGCGCCTTCGCTCGTGTGCCATCTGGATACTTCCCGTTGAAGTTCACACCAGTTGCACGTCACTTGGCGTTTGCGGCGGCAAGGTCGACCAGATGGGCAGATTTCGCTATTGGGGCAAGGAGAACATTTAGTGAATTGAGGCTCTTTCGGTTGTGCGAGTCACTACAACGTGAACAGTAGTGAAAAGAGAAACCTTAAGATTTACAATAAATCGACATTACTGTAAGAATTACTATAAAAACATATTATGCAACTTCCAGGTATTCTTGCGTCTGGTAAGCCATTTCTTTCTTAAAAGGGCATTATTGCATAATGAAACATATAAGTAAGTGCATTTTTAGATTTTTATTTTGTATTTAGGAATATATTTAATTTCGAATTTACCAATAGTGTATATAATCGCATTGGGACTCTATACACTAAAGAACACACCGGGAAATTCTGGATTTTATGGTAAATGCGTTCTTTTGGATTGCTTTGGGTTCTCAAAAAAATTAGAAAGAATTCAAGAGCCCAATATAAAGAGCAAGATAGCAATCCTCTTGTCTGTTATCCTTTAAAGGGGTAACCCCTTGAATTTTGAATAAAATGGATGATGGAAGGAATTTTAACAGGCACGTACAATGGAATTATTATCCTTATAATAATCGTTACCGGGCTTCCCCTGTGGCGCCGTGGCTGAGAGTCCCCCTGCCGATGCAGGGGACACGGGTTCGTGCCCCGGTCCGGGAGGATCTCACATGCCGTGGAGCAGCTGGGCCCGTGAGCCATGGCCGCCGAACCTGCGTGTCTGGAGCCTGTGCTCCGCAACGGGAGAGGCCACAACAGTGAGAGGCCCGCGTACAGGAAAAAAAAAAGAAAACTCGTTACTAATTTTCAAACGTATAGGTTTGAATGCTAACAAACTTTAAAGTACTTATTTTGCAATATAGAGAAGAGCAAACCTTCATCTTAAGACAGGAAATCTAGCTTTGCTCTCCCCAATTCATGCAGACAAAGTTTTCCAAAATGGAGAATTTTGTAAAATACTTCTACTAACCAGTCTTTCGAAACATATATTACTTTTCAAAATTCCAGAACTGAGACTGCTTTAAATGTCAATTTTGTTTTAGGTACAGCCAACTTTCTATTGTAGACTAGTAGTGACATTTGGTAACTGTACAACGTATGAACGTGTCTATTTTTCTTAATGTCAGAAATATTAGTTTGCAATTTATTCTTATTACCTGCCTTAGAATATAGAGTTCTATGAAGAGAAAGGCATTGTGTTATTTACAGTTGAATCAACGTAACAATCCAGGTTCCGAAATGTTGGAAGTTCTCATTAAATAGTTCATAATTGAAAAATTTATAAATGAATGAACAAGGTGATTTAGCTTATTTTTCTCCTGCATGAATCCTTTATGCTAATAATTCCTGAATCATATTTTCCCTTTATGATCAGATAGTTGTTACAGTGTCCCTCCCTGCATGGGTGTGTGTGTGTGTGTGCACTCAGATGCACGTACACACAGTAATGTCGCAGCTAACGTCATGGGTTTAAAAAAAATATTTGTTTAAGATTTTTTTTTTTTTTGATGTGGACCATGTTAAAAGACTTTTATTGAATTTGTTACAATATTGTTACTGTTTTATGTTGTGGTGTTTTGGTTGCAAGCCATGTGAGATCTTAGCTCCCCGACCAGGGATTGAACCCGCCCTCCCTGCATTGGAAGGTGAGGTCTTAACCTCTAGAATGCTAGGAAAGTCCCCATGATGGCCTTTACAGGCCCTAGGATACCATTTCTCAACCCATTAGACTTCCGTGGGCCCGAGGGCTACAACGAATGTTTTGGCCAACAAAGAAGAGGAAAGGGAACTGAAAAGGGGCCAGAACTCATCCTGCAGCCTGTGCGCTCTCTCTAGCTAGCCTTCTTGAAGGTTTAATTGACAAAATAGACACTGTCTCTATGGTGATCTTTCTCCCAGAACGTTTTTTAGTACCATTTTTCGACATCAAAGAGTAAAGCTTTAAAGGTAGACTCACCAATGGCTCTCTGCGGGATCTCCTTTGTGTTTATATGATTTAGTATATGCCACCCCTTATCGTTCTAATATATTCTTAAAGTAGAACTCTTTTTATGTCTTCAAAGATCTTTCACCTTCTCAGTCCTGAAGATATCTATCTGTTCTTCTTGGACAAAAAAAAAAAAAAAAAAAAAAAAAAGAAAAAAGAAAAAAAACAAAAACAAAGAAACCCTGGGCTACAAAATGCTAAGTAGGCATTAAACCACCTCTGACTCTGAATTCTTGAGTTCTTCCTGTCCATGAACCCACAATTACTCACCTTTCTTTAAATATAATTAATGTATATGTTTTTAAAAAGTCATATGGGAAATAGTAAATGAAAGTTAAGTAATAGAATTAATTGAAGCAGCAGAGGTTAATCACAAAGTATGTGTGTATTTATCCTTGAAGGCATTCATCCCGAACGTGTATACAAATATTTGGACGCTAATGGAAGTGTAAACACGTATCATACTATATTGTACATTTTCAGTTAACATTCATCGTTGTTTTCCGATTGATCCCAGTCTGTGTAGCTATGATGATAATGTTATAAAGAAAGAATGTATCTAATTGATCAACAGTGACAGAGTATTAACAGAAAACGGGCCCATGCTTACTCATCACAATCTTTCATCATGTTGAATGACACATACTCACTCAGTAGTGCTTATATATTTGCAAATACTGATCTACTGAAGCAGGTTGGCTTCGTTTCTCCTTACTTGATCCTGAGTATGGCTTTCAGCACTTCTCAAAACCCTTCACTCTCAACATATTTATATGGTATATTCAAAAAGAAGACAATGGCTGAAAGACTTAATTATTGACTCACTTGCATGCTAACACATTCTTTATAGACTATTTTCCCAGTATGAGTTTTCTGATGTGAATAGCAAGTGAAAGATTTTCCACATCCTCTTTAGAATGGGCATCTCCTCAGTGTGAGCACTTTCTTGTTCAGTCAGGAATAAGGAATCACTGAAGAATGTCCTTCCTTCATTACACTGAGACTATTTTTTCAGTGTGAACCCTGTCATGTCTCATGAGTCCATGACTAATGGAACTCTAGCATCCATTTCATCCGATTTCTTCTCCAGCAGTGATTAGATGGTGTACCCCAAGAGGGCTCTCCTTGTAGTAAACCTTGGGCTGTCTTCTCTACTGTGTCAGGGATGCAGCCCACTCTGAGTTCTCTGTGTATTCTGAGGCTGGAGCTCCACCTGAAGGCTCTTCCACCATGATTCCAGGCTCAGGGTTTCTCTCCACATGACTTTCCTGGCGAGTTAAAAGGGATAATTTCTGGCTGAAGGCTCAATATCACTGATTAGAGGCACAGGGTTTCTACTCGGTTTGAATTCTCGGGTGTTTATAAAAGTGGGAGCTCTGGGTAAAGGCTGCACCACATGGACTCCAGACATAGGGTGTGTCTCCTGTGAGTTTTCTAGTGCGTATAAGCGTGAGAGCTGCGTTTAAAGGCTTTTCCACATCCGTTGCATTTGTAGGGTTTCTCATCAGTGTGAATTCTCACCCATGACTAAGGTTATGGCTTTGGCTAAGTGCTTTCTCACATAAATGATATTCATTGTGGTTTCTCTCCTGTGTGAATGTGCTCATGATATTGAAGGGTTGCATGGTCACCGAAAGCTCCTCCACAGTCATTCCAAGCATAGGGCTTCTCCCCTGTTTGAGTTTATTGGTGTGAATAAATGTCAGCTCTCTGGCTGCAGTACCTTTGTAAGGTTCGTCTCCTCCAGTGCGAGCCGTTGGTGTATACATGCGAGGCTTCAGCCGAATTTTTTCACACGTTCAGGACATTTGCAAGAGTCACTCCAGGGTGCACTCTCTCATGTTGTCTAAGGTTGGAGGGTGACTAAATGCCTTCCACCTTCTGAGTTCTGCATGATTTCCCTCTCGTATAATTAGCTTAGGTCTCTCGCATTCGGGCTGAAAGTGCAACACACGTGGAGTTAAGGTTGCTGTACGCGAAATGTCCTCATGTTCATCGCATTCTGTGAGCGCTTCTCCAGCATGAAATCCCTGCTGTTGACAAGGAAAGAGAGGCTGTTAAAAATTACTCACATACTACTCATTCAGTCATTTCTCTACATGGGAATTCTAGGCGGCGCCCTCCGTGGTGGTCTTCATTCAAAATCTCCGCATACTAGTTACTTTCACAGGTGATGTTCCTTTGCTGAATTCACACAGATTTTCTGCCTGGTAAACCCTCACTGGTCATAGCCTTCTGATTAAGTTTTAGGTCTTCTTTAGGTTTCCAACACCATATCCAGGAGCTCTGTTTAATCAATTACATTTTCACTGACGCTCAGGTCAGAGTTTGACATGTAATGTCAAGTGACATGGGTCCTCAGATTGTTCCATCCTCCATTAAATGGATAGAAAATCTCCTGGCCACAGGTCCAAGGCCATGGAGGGCAGAGCTAGGGTGGAGGCTCTGATGTTGCTGATTCCCACGTGGGGAGGAACCAAGGTGACTGAGGACAATTGCATCCGGGGGAGCGGGGTGGGCCACAGGGAAGGTGGGGTGCTAAAGACCTGGAATGGGTGTTGGAGAACAAATGACGGTTCCTTTCACCAAGAATTATTAAATAAGAATTTTGGAAGAGGTGTCCTTGCTGTGGAGACAAGACTCTCCAGGAGACCATGGTAAGGGTTACCCGGGAATTAATGTTAATCCTAGGAACTGAATCTTAATAAAACAATAACTGTGAACAGTAAGTCGAATCAAAGTGTAACACCCGATCATTTGCATTGTTTCCTGCCAAATGGAGATATTATGTACTCCCTACATGCCGAGGAGCCAATGCAGCCTTGCTCTTGACCATGGGAGGAAAAATCGTTCCTTCTGTCTGCGCATGCCTGTGGGTAAGCTGGCAGGGGTCACCCCCAGCTGAGTGGTTGGCGATTCATGTCTGGTGTATCTAACAAGATTTTGGAAGCCTGGGTTCTCATGGCTGCTTTCTCTTTCCTCAGATTTATCTGCTTGATTTTCGGATTGGCCCTGCCCAAGGATGCAGGGGAGGGCAGGTGGTGGCAGAGTTCCTGATGATGAAACAACAGGTGAGGAAAAAAAAAGAAAAAAACAAAAAAACTTAGTTTGATTCCTGAATTGATCCGTCTTTTGCCAAATGGTCAGGTTTCTACTTTGGGTCCGGATCTTCTAAGTGCACCCAGGAAATATTAACTCCAGTTATGTTCACCACCCTGTCTTTAAGGATACAGCAGGTCAGGGACCAATGTAGAAACACTCTCTTTCCCGACATTTACTTTCACTTCTTCCAGCCTCCATTAAGGCTGTGACCTCACAGAGGACGGGAGAGGTATTTTCCTTCTCTTCTTTTAAAGGTCATCCCTTGGGCTCCGTGGCCTCCTCCATCATGCTACTGGCTGCGGTGGACTTAGGAATGCGGTGAACACAGGGGCTAGAGAATGACTCAGGACAGAAATCTCTAGGCCAGTGGGGAGCAGGCGTTTCATCAGGTGAGTCCTGTGTCATAGGTGCTGTGGTGAGCGGGGGTTTGGTGAGAGGGAGCAATAAAGAATCATTGATTTTTCCTGATTTAAAAAGCTTAACTTTTTACAGACTACTCCTAAACATTTTGACAGCTTCCAAAAGATAAACGTAAGTTCCTTAGCAAAGTTATTCACATAAGTGTTTTCCTTTGTGTTCTTAAGCTTCATTCCAATTAGGAAGTTGAATGCAGTGTCTGCAGATTCTTATTTTCTTAATTGTGACTGTGTATGGAGGAGAAGGGCCATAGTACACAGAAGAAAATGTCGAGCGCTGGACAGCAAATGACAGTCTGGAGAGCTCCAGGACCTCACTCCCACACAGAGACATCAGTAAAACAACCAGGACCTGCCTGAATGAGCTGGGGTTCTAGCCCAGGGAACCCCAGAAGTGGGAACAATGGGCTTTCTGATCCCACCATTGGCAGCCCTGGTAAGTGTTCCTATTAGACACGGGTGTGTGTGTGTGTGTGTGTGTGTGTGTGCGTGCGTGTGTGCGCGCACGTGTGTTTGTTTCATTTTCCTGACACCCCTGGACTTGCCGAGCGTGCGTCACTGTTGCATGAAAGCCATGGCCATGTGGTGCTAAAGTTATCAGACCCTCTCAGTCTTGTATCTTCCTGTGTTGCATACATAAAATTTCTCTAATGGGTCCAGATGCAAATGTTCAGTTGTCTCCTTGGCTCCTACCTGCAATGGCATGGGCTTGTCTTGCTTGGGAAAGCAGCTCTAGGCTCATGGAGAGAAGAGCTGCACGGGTGTAGGGTGGGCAGAGAGAATTGGAGAAAGCAAGTGAATTGCTATGGTCTCCTGATCCGGAGGTAAGAGGCTGGGCACTGAGGCAACCCAAGTCTTCCGAGTCAGGCTTCTGACTGCAGAATTCTCTACATTACCGTGAGGAGCGCCTCTCCTTCGCGTCAGCCTCCTGCCCAAATCTTCCCAGCCCCGTCCGCTGCTGGGGTCGCGTCGTGCCATGCCGAGCCGGACTGGCAAGTAGCTCCTAGGCGGACGCCCGGAGACGAACGCGAGCATTTGGGCGGTCGGAGGTGATCCGCCGCCGTCCAGCGATCAGAATCCATCCCGCGGACGTTCAAGCCCGTTGTCGGGAGCCACCTGGCGGCCGCTTTTATATTGTCCCTTCCCTCCTGAGCTTTGGCGAACTTGGCGAGGGATGTGATTCGCCCGCCAGGCGCGGGCCAGAGTTCCGGGAGGCCGGCGACGCTGGCGGCGACCGTCCCGGTGGTGCGGAGCGGTGGGCGATGCCTGCTCTCCCCGGAGATTGAATGTGGAGAGCCGTGTGTTGTGGGGCCGCCGCTGAGCTCCTTGGGCGGGTTAGGGGGAGGTCTGCGCCGGTCGACCAGCACTCCCTGGTGTCCCTTGGCCCGCGGAGACTCCCCCCCACCCGACGTCCTGCTACGCGTGACCAGGAGAGGACGTCCGTGCCCGACGTCGTACTCCGTGTGTCACGATGCGTCGGTGCGTCCTCGCCGCCTTGGGGGCCCGGGTCATGCCGGTGCAGTCGTGGCGGTCTGGCTGCGCAACAGGGGCCACTTCAGTTGCTCCGGGTCCCAGGCGAGGCGGTCCCGGGGGCGCAACTTGCACCGAGGCAGGGGCATGGGATGCCTGTCAACAGACCGCATCCACCCGGCAGCTTAAACGGGCGTCTATGCAGGGAGCTCCCGTCCCAACTTCCTGGTAGCCTCGTCAGCGTGGCGCTTGCGTTTCGAACCTGTTCAGGTCCGCTCACCGCGGTGTGTCGAGGGCAAGCGTGTAGGGCGCTCGTGGAGGGGCGGCAGTTCCTCCTAGGCTTCGGTGGTCCTAAGTGGTAGACGTTTCTCTTTGGGAAACAGGGAACGCCTGGGGCATACGTGAGAGTCGGGAGGAGACACGAGCCTGAACGCGGTCCTGCAAGGGCGCGGTTGTCGTTAGCTTCCCTGAAGAAGCTCTGCAGACAGTGAACGGCCTAGAGACGCGCGTGCGGAGGGCAGGACCCCCCCAGAGCAAGAAATGGCAACGACGGTGTCCTGTTTCGAGGACGGGTGTCAGCGGTGTGGCGGTGCGCCTTCGCTCGTGTGCCATCTGGATACTTCCCGTTGAAGTTCACACCAGTTGCACGTCACTTGGCGTTTGCGGCGGCAAGGTCGACCAGATGGGCAGATTTCGCTATTGGGGCAAGGAGAACATTTAGTGAATTGAGGCTCTTTCGGTTGTGCGAGTCACTACAACGTGAACAGTAGTGAAAAGAGAAACCTTAAGATTTACAATAAATCGACATTACTGTAAGAATTACTATAAAAACATATTATGCAACTTCCAGGTATTCTTGCGTCTGGTAAGCCATTTCTTTCTTAAAAGGGCATTATTGCATAATGAAACATATAAGTAAGTGCATTTTTAGATTTTTATTTTGTATTTAGGAATATATTTAATTTCGAATTTACCAATAGTGTATATAATCGCATTGGGACTCTATACACTAAAGAACACACCGGGAAATTCTGGATTTTATGGTAAATGCGTTCTTTTGGATTGCTTTGGGTTCTCAAAAAAATTAGAAAGAATTCAAGAGCCCAATATAAAGAGCAAGATAGCAATCCTCTTGTCTGTTATCCTTTAAAGGGGTAACCCCTTGAATTTTGAATAAAATGGATGATGGAAGGAATTTTAACAGGCACGTACAATGGAATTATTATCCTTATAATAATCGTTACCGGGCTTCCCCTGTGGCGCCGTGGCTGAGAGTCCCCCTGCCGATGCAGGGGACACGGGTTCGTGCCCCGGTCCGGGAGGATCTCACATGCCGTGGAGCAGCTGGGCCCGTGAGCCATGGCCGCCGAACCTGCGTGTCTGGAGCCTGTGCTCCGCAACGGGAGAGGCCACAACAGTGAGAGGCCCGCGTACAGGAAAAAAAAAAGAAAACTCGTTACTAATTTTCAAACGTATAGGTTTGAATGCTAACAAACTTTAAAGTACTTATTTTGCAATATAGAGAAGAGCAAACCTTCATCTTAAGACAGGAAATCTAGCTTTGCTCTCCCCAATTCATGCAGACAAAGTTTTCCAAAATGGAGAATTTTGTAAAATACTTCTACTAACCAGTCTTTCGAAACATATATTACTTTTCAAAATTCCAGAACTGAGACTGCTTTAAATGTCAATTTTGTTTTAGGTACAGCCAACTTTCTATTGTAGACTAGTAGTGACATTTGGTAACTGTACAACGTATGAACGTGTCTATTTTTCTTAATGTCAGAAATATTAGTTTGCAATTTATTCTTATTACCTGCCTTAGAATATAGAGTTCTATGAAGAGAAAGGCATTGTGTTATTTACAGTTGAATCAACGTAACAATCCAGGTTCCGAAATGTTGGAAGTTCTCATTAAATAGTTCATAATTGAAAAATTTATAAATGAATGAACAAGGTGATTTAGCTTATTTTTCTCCTGCATGAATCCTTTATGCTAATAATTCCTGAATCATATTTTCCCTTTATGATCAGATAGTTGTTACAGCGTCCCTCCCTTGCATGGGTGTGTGTGTGTGTGTGCACTCAGATGCACGTACACACAGTAATGTCGCAGCTAACGTCATGGGTTTAAAAAAAATATTTGTTTAAGATTTTTTTTTTTTTTGATGTGGACCATGTTAAAAGACTTTTATTGAATTTGTTACAATATTGTTACTGTTTTATGTTGTGGTGTTTTGGTTGCAAGCCATGTGAGATCTTAGCTCCCCGACCAGGGATTGAACCCGCCCTCCCTGCATTGGAAGGTGAGGTCTTAACCTCTAGAATGCTAGGAAAGTCCCCATGATGGCCTTTACAGGCCCTAGGATACCATTTCTCAACCCATTAGACTTCCGTGGGCCCGAGGGCTACAACGAATGTTTTGGCCAACAAAGAAGAGGAAAGGGAACTGAAAAGGGGCCAGAACTCATCCTGCAGCCTGTGCGCTCTCTCTAGCTAGCCTTCTTGAAGGTTTAATTGACAAAATAGACACTGTCTCTATGGTGATCTTTCTCCCAGAACGTTTTTTAGTACCATTTTTCGACATCAAAGAGTAAAGCTTTAAAGGTAGACTCACCAATGGCTCTCTGCGGGATCTCCTTTGTGTTTATATGATTTAGTATATGCCACCCCTTATCGTTCTAATATATTCTTAAAGTAGAACTCTTTTTATGTCTTCAAAGATCTTTCACCTTCTCAGTCCTGAAGATATCTATCTGTTCTTCTTGGACAAAAAAAAAAAAAAAAAAAAAAAAAAAGAAAAAAGAAAAAAAACAAAAACAAAGAAACCCTGGGCTACAAAATGCTAAGTAGGCATTAAACCACCTCTGACTCTGAATTCTTGAGTTCTTCCTGTCCATGAACCCACAATTACTCACCTTTCTTTAAATATAATTAATGTATATGTTTTTAAAAAGTCATATGGGAAATAGTAAATGAAAGTTAAGTAATAGAATTAATTGAAGCAGCAGAGGTTAATCACAAAGTATGTGTGTATTTATCCTTGAAGGCATTCATCCCGAACGTGTATACAAATATTTGGACGCTAATGGAAGTGTAAACACGTATCATACTATATTGTACATTTTCAGTTAACATTCATCGTTGTTTTCCGATTGATCCCAGTCTGTGTAGCTATGATGATAATGTTATAAAGAAAGAATGTATCTAATTGATCAACAGTGACAGAGTATTAACAGAAAACGGGCCCATGCTTACTCATCACAATCTTTCATCATGTTGAATGACACATACTCACTCAGTAGTGCTTATATATTTGCAAATACTGATCTACTGAAGCAGGTTGGCTTCGTTTCTCCTTACTTGATCCTGAGTATGGCTTTCAGCACTTCTCAAAACCCTTCACTCTCAACATATTTATATGGTATATTCAAAAAGAAGACAATGGCTGAAAGACTTAATTATTGACTCACTTGCATGCTAACACATTCTTTATAGACTATTTTCCCAGTATGAGTTTTCTGATGTGAATAGCAAGTGAAAGATTTTCCACATCCTCTTTAGAATGGGCATCTCCTCAGTGTGAGCACTTTCTTGTTCAGTCAGGAATAAGGAATCACTGAAGAATGTCCTTCCTTCATTACACTGAGACTATTTTTTCAGTGTGAACCCTGTCATGTCTCATGAGTCCATGACTAATGGAACTCTAGCATCCATTTCATCCGATTTCTTCTCCAGCAGTGATTAGATGGTGTACCCCAAGAGGGCTCTCCTTGTAGTAAACCTTGGGCTGTCTTCTCTACTGTGTCAGGGATGCAGCCCACTCTGAGTTCTCTGTGTATTCTGAGGCTGGAGCTCCACCTGAAGGCTCTTCCACCATGATTCCAGGCTCAGGGTTTCTCTCCACATGACTTTCCTGGCGAGTTAAAAGGGATAATTTCTGGCTGAAGGCTCAATATCACTGATTAGAGGCACAGGGTTTCTACTCGGTTTGAATTCTCGGGTGTTTATAAAAGTGGGAGCTCTGGGTAAAGGCTGCACCACATGGACTCCAGACATAGGGTGTGTCTCCTGTGAGTTTTCTAGTGCGTATAAGCGTGAGAGCTGCGTTTAAAGGCTTTTCCACATCCGTTGCATTTGTAGGGTTTCTCATCAGTGTGAATTCTCACCCATGACTAAGGTTATGGCTTTGGCTAAGTGCTTTCTCACATAAATGATATTCATTGTGGTTTCTCTCCTGTGTGAATGTGCTCATGATATTGAAGGGTTGCATGGTCACCGAAAGCTCCTCCACAGTCATTCCAAGCATAGGGCTTCTCCCCTGTTTGAGTTTATTGGTGTGAATAAATGTCAGCTCTCTGGCTGCAGTACCTTTGTAAGGTTCGTCTCCTCCAGTGCGAGCCGTTGGTGTATACATGCGAGGCTTCAGCCGAATTTTTTCACACGTTCAGGACATTTGCAAGAGTCACTCCAGGGTGCACTCTCTCATGTTGTCTAAGGTTGGAGGGTGACTAAATGCCTTCCACCTTCTGAGTTCTGCATGATTTCCCTCTCGTATAATTAGCTTAGGTCTCTCGCATTCGGGCTGAAAGTGCAACACACGTGGAGTTAAGGTTGCTGTACGCGAAATGTCCTCATGTTCATCGCATTCTGTGAGCGCTTCTCCAGCATGAAATCCCTGCTGTTGACAAGGAAAGAGAGGCTGTTAAAAATTACTCACATACTACTCATTCAGTCATTTCTCTACATGGGAATTCTAGGCGGCGCCCTCCGTGGTGGTCTTCATTCAAAATCTCCGCATACTAGTTACTTTCACAGGTGATGTTCCTTTGCTGAATTCACACAGATTTTCTGCCTGGTAAACCCTCACTGGTCATAGCCTTCTGATTAAGTTTTAGGTCTTCTTTAGGTTTCCAACACCATATCCAGGAGCTCTGTTTAATCAATTACATTTTCACTGACGCTCAGGTCAGAGTTTGACATGTAATGTCAAGTGACATGGGTCCTCAGATTGTTCCATCCTCCATTAAATGGATAGAAAATCTCCTGGCCACAGGTCCAAGGCCATGGAGGGCAGAGCTAGGGTGGAGGCTCTGATGTTGCTGATTCCCACGTGGGGAGGAACCAAGGTGACTGAGGACAATTGCATCCGGGGGAGCGGGGTGGGCCACAGGGAAGGTGGGGTGCTAAAGACCTGGAATGGGTGTTGGAGAACAAATGACGGTTCCTTTCACCAAGAATTATTAAATAAGAATTTTGGAAGAGGTGTCCTTGCTGTGGAGACAAGACTCTCCAGGAGACCATGGTAAGGGTTACCCGGGAATTAATGTTAATCCTAGGAACTGAATCTTAATAAAACAATAACTGTGAACAGTAAGTCGAATCAAAGTGTAACACCCGATCATTTGCATTGTTTCCTGCCAAATGGAGATATTATGTACTCCCTACATGCCGAGGAGCCAATGCAGCCTTGCTCTTGACCATGGGAGGAAAAATCGTTCCTTCTGTCTGCGCATGCCTGTGGGTAAGCTGGCAGGGGTCACCCCCAGCTGAGTGGTTGGCGATTCATGTCTGGTGTATCTAACAAGATTTTGGAAGCCTGGGTTCTCATGGCTGCTTTCTCTTTCCTCAGATTTATCTGCTTGATTTTCGGATTGGCCCTGCCCAAGGATGCAGGGGAGGGCAGGTGGTGGCAGAGTTCCTGATGATGAAACAACAGGTGAGGAAAAAAAAAGAAAAAAACAAAAAAACTTAGTTTGATTCCTGAATTGATCCGTCTTTTGCCAAATGGTCAGGTTTCTACTTTGGGTCCGGATCTTCTAAGTGCACCCAGGAAATATTAACTCCAGTTATGTTCACCACCCTGTCTTTAAGGATACAGCAGGTCAGGGACCAATGTAGAAACACTCTCTTTCCCGACATTTACTTTCACTTCTTCCAGCCTCCATTAAGGCTGTGACCTCACAGAGGACGGGAGAGGTATTTTCCTTCTCTTCTTTTAAAGGTCATCCCTTGGGCTCCGTGGCCTCCTCCATCATGCTACTGGCTGCGGTGGACTTAGGAATGCGGTGAACACAGGGGCTAGAGAATGACTCAGGACAGAAATCTCTAGGCCAGTGGGGAGCAGGCGTTTCATCAGGTGAGTCCTGTGTCATAGGTGCTGTGGTGAGCGGGGGTTTGGTGAGAGGGAGCAATAAAGAATCATTGATTTTTCCTGATTTAAAAAGCTTAACTTTTTACAGACTACTCCTAAACATTTTGACAGCTTCCAAAAGATAAACGTAAGTTCCTTAGCAAAGTTATTCACATAAGTGTTTTCCTTTGTGTTCTTAAGCTTCATTCCAATTAGGAAGTTGAATGCAGTGTCTGCAGATTCTTATTTTCTTAATTGTGACTGTGTATGGAGGAGAAGGGCCATAGTACACAGAAGAAAATGTCGAGCGCTGGACAGCAAATGACAGTCTGGAGAGCTCCAGGACCTCACTCCCACACAGAGACATCAGTAAAACAACCAGGACCTGCCTGAATGAGCTGGGGTTCTAGCCCAGGGAACCCCAGAAGTGGGAACAATGGGCTTTCTGATCCCACCATTGGCAGCCCTGGTAAGTGTTCCTATTAGACACGGGTGTGTGTGTGTGTGTGTGTGTGTGTGTGCGTGCGTGTGTGCGCGCACGTGTGTTTGTTTCATTTTCCTGACACCCCTGGACTTGCCGAGCGTGCGTCACTGTTGCATGAAAGCCATGGCCATGTGGTGCTAAAGTTATCAGACCCTCTCAGTCTTGTATCTTCCTGTGTTGCATACATAAAATTTCTCTAATGGGTCCAGATGCAAATGTTCAGTTGTCTCCTTGGCTCCTACCTGCAATGGCATGGGCTTGTCTTGCTTGGGAAAGCAGCTCTAGGCTCATGGAGAGAAGAGCTGCACGGGTGTAGGGTGGGCAGAGAGAATTGGAGAAAGCAAGTGAATTGCTATGGTCTCCTGATCCGGAGGTAAGAGGCTGGGCACTGAGGCAACCCAAGTCTTCCGAGTCAGGCTTCTGACTGCAGAATTCTCTACATTACCGTGAGGAGCGCCTCTCCTTCGCGTCAGCCTCCTGCCCAAATCTTCCCAGCCCCGTCCGCTGCTGGGGTCGCGTCGTGCCATGCCGAGCCGGACTGGCAAGTAGCTCCTAGGCGGACGCCCGGAGACGAACGCGAGCATTTGGGCGGTCGGAGGTGATCCGCCGCCGTCCAGCGATCAGAATCCATCCCGCGGACGTTCAAGCCCGTTGTCGGGAGCCACCTGGCGGCCGCTTTTATATTGTCCCTTCCCTCCTGAGCTTTGGCGAACTTGGCGAGGGATGTGATTCGCCCGCCAGGCGCGGGCCAGAGTTCCGGGAGGCCGGCGACGCTGGCGGCGACCGTCCCGGTGGTGCGGAGCGGTGGGCGATGCCTGCTCTCCCCGGAGATTGAATGTGGAGAGCCGTGTGTTGTGGGGCCGCCGCTGAGCTCCTTGGGCGGGTTAGGGGGAGGTCTGCGCCGGTCGACCAGCACTCCCTGGTGTCCCTTGGCCCGCGGAGACTCCCCCCCACCCGACGTCCTGCTACGCGTGACCAGGAGAGGACGTCCGTGCCCGACGTCGTACTCCGTGTGTCACGATGCGTCGGTGCGTCCTCGCCGCCTTGGGGGCCCGGGTCATGCCGGTGCAGTCGTGGCGGTCTGGCTGCGCAACAGGGGCCACTTCAGTTGCTCCGGGTCCCAGGCGAGGCGGTCCCGGGGGCGCAACTTGCACCGAGGCAGGGGCATGGGATGCCTGTCAACAGACCGCATCCACCCGGCAGCTTAAAAGGGCGTCTATGCAGGGAGCTCCCGTCCCAACTTCCTGGTAGCCTCGTCAGCGTGGCGCTTGCGTTTCGAACCTGTTCAGGTCCGCTCACCGCGGTGTGTCGAGGGCAAGCGTGTAGGGCGCTCGTGGAGGGGCGGCAGTTCCTCCTAGGCTTCGGTGGTCCTAAGTGGTAGACGTTTCTCTTTGGGAAACAGGGAACGCCTGGGGCATACGTGAGAGTCGGGAGGAGACACGAGCCTGAACGCGGTCCTGCAAGGGCGCGGTTGTCGTTAGCTTCCCTGAAGAAGCTCTGCAGACAGTGAACGGCCTAGAGACGCGCGTGCGGAGGGCAGGACCCCCCCAGAGCAAGAAATGGCAACGACGGTGTCCTGTTTCGAGGACGGGTGTCAGCGGTGTGGCGGTGCGCCTTCGCTCGTGTGCCATCTGGATACTTCCCGTTGAAGTTCACACCAGTTGCACGTCACTTGGCGTTTGCGGCGGCAAGGTCGACCAGATGGGCAGATTTCGCTATTGGGGCAAGGAGAACATTTAGTGAATTGAGGCTCTTTCGGTTGTGCGAGTCACTACAACGTGAACAGTAGTGAAAAGAGAAACCTTAAGATTTACAATAAATCGACATTACTGTAAGAATTACTATAAAAACATATTATGCAACTTCCAGGTATTCTTGCGTCTGGTAAGCCATTTCTTTCTTAAAAGGGCATTATTGCATAATGAAACATATAAGTAAGTGCATTTTTAGATTTTTATTTTGTATTTAGGAATATATTTAATTTCGAATTTACCAATAGTGTATATAATCGCATTGGGACTCTATACACTAAAGAACACACCGGGAAATTCTGGATTTTATGGTAAATGCGTTCTTTTGGATTGCTTTGGGTTCTCAAAAAAATTAGAAAGAATTCAAGAGCCCAATATAAAGAGCAAGATAGCAATCCTCTTGTCTGTTATCCTTTAAAGGGGTAACCCCTTGAATTTTGAATAAAATGGATGATGGAAGGAATTTTAACAGGCACGTACAATGGAATTATTATCCTTATAATAATCGTTACCGGGCTTCCCCTGTGGCGCCGTGGCTGAGAGTCCCCCTGCCGATGCAGGGGACACGGGTTCGTGCCCCGGTCCGGGAGGATCTCACATGCCGTGGAGCAGCTGGGCCCGTGAGCCATGGCCGCCGAACCTGCGTGTCTGGAGCCTGTGCTCCGCAACGGGAGAGGCCACAACAGTGAGAGGCCCGCGTACAGGAAAAAAAAAAGAAAACTCGTTACTAATTTTCAAACGTATAGGTTTGAATGCTAACAAACTTTAAAGTACTTATTTTGCAATATAGAGAAGAGCAAACCTTCATCTTAAGACAGGAAATCTAGCTTTGCTCTCCCCAATTCATGCAGACAAAGTTTTCCAAAATGGAGAATTTTGTAAAATACTTCTACTAACCAGTCTTTCGAAACATATATTACTTTTCAAAATTCCAGAACTGAGACTGCTTTAAATGTCAATTTTGTTTTAGGTACAGCCAACTTTCTATTGTAGACTAGTAGTGACATTTGGTAACTGTACAACGTATGAACGTGTCTATTTTTCTTAATGTCAGAAATATTAGTTTGCAATTTATTCTTATTACCTGCCTTAGAATATAGAGTTCTATGAAGAGAAAGGCATTGTGTTATTTACAGTTGAATCAACGTAACAATCCAGGTTCCGAAATGTTGGAAGTTCTCATTAAATAGTTCATAATTGAAAAATTTATAAATGAATGAACAAGGTGATTTAGCTTATTTTTCTCCTGCATGAATCCTTTATGCTAATAATTCCTGAATCATATTTTCCCTTTATGATCAGATAGTTGTTACAGTGTCCCTCCCTTGCATGGGTGTGTGTGTGTGTGTGCACTCAGATGCACGTACACACAGTAATGTCGCAGCTAACGTCATGGGTTTAAAAAAAATATTTGTTTAAGATTTTTTTTTTTTTGATGTGGACCATGTTAAAAGACTTTTATTGAATTTGTTACAATATTGTTACTGTTTTATGTTGTGGTGTTTTGGTTGCAAGCCATGTGAGATCTTAGCTCCCCGACCAGGGATTGAACCCGCCCTCCCTGCATTGGAAGGTGAGGTCTTAACCTCTAGAATGCTAGGAAAGTCCCCATGATGGCCTTTACAGGCCCTAGGATACCATTTCTCAACCCATTAGACTTCCGTGGGCCCGAGGGCTACAACGAATGTTTTGGCCAACAAAGAAGAGGAAAGGGAACTGAAAAGGGGCCAGAACTCATCCTGCAGCCTGTGCGCTCTCTCTAGCTAGCCTTCTTGAAGGTTTAATTGACAAAATAGACACTGTCTCTATGGTGATCTTTCTCCCAGAACGTTTTTTAGTACCATTTTTCGACATCAAAGAGTAAAGCTTTAAAGGTAGACTCACCAATGGCTCTCTGCGGGATCTCCTTTGTGTTTATATGATTTAGTATATGCCACCCCTTATCGTTCTAATATATTCTTAAAGTAGAACTCTTTTTATGTCTTCAAAGATCTTTCACCTTCTCAGTCCTGAAGATATCTATCTGTTCTTCTTGGACAAAAAAAAAAAAAAAAAAAAAAAAAAGAAAAAAGAAAAAAAACAAAAACAAAGAAACCCTGGGCTACAAAATGCTAAGTAGGCATTAAACCACCTCTGACTCTGAATTCTTGAGTTCTTCCTGTCCATGAACCCACAATTACTCACCTTTCTTTAAATATAATTAATGTATATGTTTTTAAAAAGTCATATGGGAAATAGTAAATGAAAGTTAAGTAATAGAATTAATTGAAGCAGCAGAGGTTAATCACAAAGTATGTGTGTATTTATCCTTGAAGGCATTCATCCCGAACGTGTATACAAATATTTGGACGCTAATGGAAGTGTAAACACGTATCATACTATATTGTACATTTTCAGTTAACATTCATCGTTGTTTTCCGATTGATCCCAGTCTGTGTAGCTATGATGATAATGTTATAAAGAAAGAATGTATCTAATTGATCAACAGTGACAGAGTATTAACAGAAAACGGGCCCATGCTTACTCATCACAATCTTTCATCATGTTGAATGACACATACTCACTCAGTAGTGCTTATATATTTGCAAATACTGATCTACTGAAGCAGGTTGGCTTCGTTTCTCCTTACTTGATCCTGAGTATGGCTTTCAGCACTTCTCAAAACCCTTCACTCTCAACATATTTATATGGTATATTCAAAAAGAAGACAATGGCTGAAAGACTTAATTATTGACTCACTTGCATGCTAACACATTCTTTATAGACTATTTTCCCAGTATGAGTTTTCTGATGTGAATAGCAAGTGAAAGATTTTCCACATCCTCTTTAGAATGGGCATCTCCTCAGTGTGAGCACTTTCTTGTTCAGTCAGGAATAAGGAATCACTGAAGAATGTCCTTCCTTCATTACACTGAGACTATTTTTTCAGTGTGAACCCTGTCATGTCTCATGAGTCCATGACTAATGGAACTCTAGCATCCATTTCATCCGATTTCTTCTCCAGCAGTGATTAGATGGTGTACCCCAAGAGGGCTCTCCTTGTAGTAAACCTTGGGCTGTCTTCTCTACTGTGTCAGGGATGCAGCCCACTCTGAGTTCTCTGTGTATTCTGAGGCTGGAGCTCCACCTGAAGGCTCTTCCACCATGATTCCAGGCTCAGGGTTTCTCTCCACATGACTTTCCTGGCGAGTTAAAAGGGATAATTTCTGGCTGAAGGCTCAATATCACTGATTAGAGGCACAGGGTTTCTACTCGGTTTGAATTCTCGGGTGTTTATAAAAGTGGGAGCTCTGGGTAAAGGCTGCACCACATGGACTCCAGACATAGGGTGTGTCTCCTGTGAGTTTTCTAGTGCGTATAAGCGTGAGAGCTGCGTTTAAAGGCTTTTCCACATCCGTTGCATTTGTAGGGTTTCTCATCAGTGTGAATTCTCACCCATGACTAAGGTTATGGCTTTGGCTAAGTGCTTTCTCACATAAATGATATTCATTGTGGTTTCTCTCCTGTGTGAATGTGCTCATGATATTGAAGGGTTGCATGGTCACCGAAAGCTCCTCCACAGTCATTCCAAGCATAGGGCTTCTCCCCTGTTTGAGTTTATTGGTGTGAATAAATGTCAGCTCTCTGGCTGCAGTACCTTTGTAAGGTTCGTCTCCTCCAGTGCGAGCCGTTGGTGTATACATGCGAGGCTTCAGCCGAATTTTTTCACACGTTCAGGACATTTGCAAGAGTCACTCCAGGGTGCACTCTCTCATGTTGTCTAAGGTTGGAGGGTGACTAAATGCCTTCCACCTTCTGAGTTCTGCATGATTTCCCTCTCGTATAATTAGCTTAGGTCTCTCGCATTCGGGCTGAAAGTGCAACACACGTGGAGTTAAGGTTGCTGTACGCGAAATGTCCTCATGTTCATCGCATTCTGTGAGCGCTTCTCCAGCATGAAATCCCTGCTGTTGACAAGGAAAGAGAGGCTGTTAAAAATTACTCACATACTACTCATTCAGTCATTTCTCTACATGGGAATTCTAGGCGGCGCCCTCCGTGGTGGTCTTCATTCAAAATCTCCGCATACTAGTTACTTTCACAGGTGATGTTCCTTTGCTGAATTCACACAGATTTTCTGCCTGGTAAACCCTCACTGGTCATAGCCTTCTGATTAAGTTTTAGGTCTTCTTTAGGTTTCCAACACCATATCCAGGAGCTCTGTTTAATCAATTACATTTTCACTGACGCTCAGGTCAGAGTTTGACATGTAATGTCAAGTGACATGGGTCCTCAGATTGTTCCATCCTCCATTAAATGGATAGAAAATCTCCTGGCCACAGGTCCAAGGCCATGGAGGGCAGAGCTAGGGTGGAGGCTCTGATGTTGCTGATTCCCACGTGGGGAGGAACCAAGGTGACTGAGGACAATTGCATCCGGGGGAGCGGGGTGGGCCACAGGGAAGGTGGGGTGCTAAAGACCTGGAATGGGTGTTGGAGAACAAATGACGGTTCCTTTCACCAAGAATTATTAAATAAGAATTTTGGAAGAGGTGTCCTTGCTGTGGAGACAAGACTCTCCAGGAGACCATGGTAAGGGTTACCCGGGAATTAATGTTAATCCTAGGAACTGAATCTTAATAAAACAATAACTGTGAACAGTAAGTCGAATCAAAGTGTAACACCCGATCATTTGCATTGTTTCCTGCCAAATGGAGATATTATGTACTCCCTACATGCCGAGGAGCCAATGCAGCCTTGCTCTTGACCATGGGAGGAAAAATCGTTCCTTCTGTCTGCGCATGCCTGTGGGTAAGCTGGCAGGGGTCACCCCCAGCTGAGTGGTTGGCGATTCATGTCTGGTGTATCTAACAAGATTTTGGAAGCCTGGGTTCTCATGGCTGCTTTCTCTTTCCTCAGATTTATCTGCTTGATTTTCGGATTGGCCCTGCCCAAGGATGCAGGGGAGGGCAGGTGGTGGCAGAGTTCCTGATGATGAAACAACAGGTGAGGAAAAAAAAAGAAAAAAACAAAAAAACTTAGTTTGATTCCTGAATTGATCCGTCTTTTGCCAAATGGTCAGGTTTCTACTTTGGGTCCGGATCTTCTAAGTGCACCCAGGAAATATTAACTCCAGTTATGTTCACCACCCTGTCTTTAAGGATACAGCAGGTCAGGGACCAATGTAGAAACACTCTCTTTCCCGACATTTACTTTCACTTCTTCCAGCCTCCATTAAGGCTGTGACCTCACAGAGGACGGGAGAGGTATTTTCCTTCTCTTCTTTTAAAGGTCATCCCTTGGGCTCCGTGGCCTCCTCCATCATGCTACTGGCTGCGGTGGACTTAGGAATGCGGTGAACACAGGGGCTAGAGAATGACTCAGGACAGAAATCTCTAGGCCAGTGGGGAGCAGGCGTTTCATCAGGTGAGTCCTGTGTCATAGGTGCTGTGGTGAGCGGGGGTTTGGTGAGAGGGAGCAATAAAGAATCATTGATTTTTCCTGATTTAAAAAGCTTAACTTTTTACAGACTACTCCTAAACATTTTGACAGCTTCCAAAAGATAAACGTAAGTTCCTTAGCAAAGTTATTCACATAAGTGTTTTCCTTTGTGTTCTTAAGCTTCATTCCAATTAGGAAGTTGAATGCAGTGTCTGCAGATTCTTATTTTCTTAATTGTGACTGTGTATGGAGGAGAAGGGCCATAGTACACAGAAGAAAATGTCGAGCGCTGGACAGCAAATGACAGTCTGGAGAGCTCCAGGACCTCACTCCCACACAGAGACATCAGTAAAACAACCAGGACCTGCCTGAATGAGCTGGGGTTCTAGCCCAGGGAACCCCAGAAGTGGGAACAATGGGCTTTCTGATCCCACCATTGGCAGCCCTGGTAAGTGTTCCTATTAGACACGGGTGTGTGTGTGTGTGTGTGTGTGTGTGTGCGTGCGTGTGTGCGCGCACGTGTGTTTGTTTCATTTTCCTGACACCCCTGGACTTGCCGAGCGTGCGTCACTGTTGCATGAAAGCCATGGCCATGTGGTGCTAAAGTTATCAGACCCTCTCAGTCTTGTATCTTCCTGTGTTGCATACATAAAATTTCTCTAATGGGTCCAGATGCAAATGTTCAGTTGTCTCCTTGGCTCCTACCTGCAATGGCATGGGCTTGTCTTGCTTGGGAAAGCAGCTCTAGGCTCATGGAGAGAAGAGCTGCACGGGTGTAGGGTGGGCAGAGAGAATTGGAGAAAGCAAGTGAATTGCTATGGTCTCCTGATCCGGAGGTAAGAGGCTGGGCACTGAGGCAACCCAAGTCTTCCGAGTCAGGCTTCTGACTGCAGAATTCTCTACATTACCGTGAGGAGCGCCTCTCCTTCGCGTCAGCCTCCTGCCCAAATCTTCCCAGCCCCGTCCGCTGCTGGGGTCGCGTCGTGCCATGCCGAGCCGGACTGGCAAGTAGCTCCTAGGCGGACGCCCGGAGACGAACGCGAGCATTTGGGCGGTCGGAGGTGATCCGCCGCCGTCCAGCGATCAGAATCCATCCCGCGGACGTTCAAGCCCGTTGTCGGGAGCCACCTGGCGGCCGCTTTTATATTGTCCCTTCCCTCCTGAGCTTTGGCGAACTTGGCGAGGGATGTGATTCGCCCGCCAGGCGCGGGCCAGAGTTCCGGGAGGCCGGCGACGCTGGCGGCGACCGTCCCGGTGGTGCGGAGCGGTGGGCGATGCCTGCTCTCCCCGGAGATTGAATGTGGAGAGCCGTGTGTTGTGGGGCCGCCGCTGAGCTCCTTGGGCGGGTTAGGGGGAGGTCTGCGCCGGTCGACCAGCACTCCCTGGTGTCCCTTGGCCCGCGGAGACTCCCCCCCACCCGACGTCCTGCTACGCGTGACCAGGAGAGGACGTCCGTGCCCGACGTCGTACTCCGTGTGTCACGATGCGTCGGTGCGTCCTCGCCGCCTTGGGGGCCCGGGTCATGCCGGTGCAGTCGTGGCGGTCTGGCTGCGCAACAGGGGCCACTTCAGTTGCTCCGGGTCCCAGGCGAGGCGGTCCCGGGGGCGCAACTTGCACCGAGGCAGGGGCATGGGATGCCTGTCAACAGACCGCATCCACCCGGCAGCTTAAACGGGCGTCTATGCAGGGAGCTCCCGTCCCAACTTCCTGGTAGCCTCGTCAGCGTGGCGCTTGCGTTTCGAACCTGTTCAGGTCCGCTCACCGCGGTGTGTCGAGGGCAAGCGTGTAGGGCGCTCGTGGAGGGGCGGCAGTTCCTCCTAGGCTTCGGTGGTCCTAAGTGGTAGACGTTTCTCTTTGGGAAACAGGGAACGCCTGGGGCATACGTGAGAGTCGGGAGGAGACACGAGCCTGAACGCGGTCCTGCAAGGGCGCGGTTGTCGTTAGCTTCCCTGAAGAAGCTCTGCAGACAGTGAACGGCCTAGAGACGCGCGTGCGGAGGGCAGGACCCCCCCAGAGCAAGAAATGGCAACGACGGTGTCCTGTTTCGAGGACGGGTGTCAGCGGTGTGGCGGTGCGCCTTCGCTCGTGTGCCATCTGGATACTTCCCGTTGAAGTTCACACCAGTTGCACGTCACTTGGCGTTTGCGGCGGCAAGGTCGACCAGATGGGCAGATTTCGCTATTGGGGCAAGGAGAACATTTAGTGAATTGAGGCTCTTTCGGTTGTGCGAGTCACTACAACGTGAACAGTAGTGAAAAGAGAAACCTTAAGATTTACAATAAATCGACATTACTGTAAGAATTACTATAAAAACATATTATGCAACTTCCAGGTATTCTTGCGTCTGGTAAGCCATTTCTTTCTTAAAAGGGCATTATTGCATAATGAAACATATAAGTAAGTGCATTTTTAGATTTTTATTTTGTATTTAGGAATATATTTAATTTCGAATTTACCAATAGTGTATATAATCGCATTGGGACTCTATACACTAAAGAACACACCGGGAAATTCTGGATTTTATGGTAAATGCGTTCTTTTGGATTGCTTTGGGTTCTCAAAAAAATTAGAAAGAATTCAAGAGCCCAATATAAAGAGCAAGATAGCAATCCTCTTGTCTGTTATCCTTTAAAGGGGTAACCCCTTGAATTTTGAATAAAATGGATGATGGAAGGAATTTTAACAGGCACGTACAATGGAATTATTATCCTTATAATAATCGTTACCGGGCTTCCCCTGTGGCGCCGTGGCTGAGAGTCCCCCTGCCGATGCAGGGGACACGGGTTCGTGCCCCGGTCCGGGAGGATCTCACATGCCGTGGAGCAGCTGGGCCCGTGAGCCATGGCCGCCGAACCTGCGTGTCTGGAGCCTGTGCTCCGCAACGGGAGAGGCCACAACAGTGAGAGGCCCGCGTACAGGAAAAAAAAAAGAAAACTCGTTACTAATTTTCAAACGTATAGGTTTGAATGCTAACAAACTTTAAAGTACTTATTTTGCAATATAGAGAAGAGCAAACCTTCATCTTAAGACAGGAAATCTAGCTTTGCTCTCCCCAATTCATGCAGACAAAGTTTTCCAAAATGGAGAATTTTGTAAAATACTTCTACTAACCAGTCTTTCGAAACATATATTACTTTTCAAAATTCCAGAACTGAGACTGCTTTAAATGTCAATTTTGTTTTAGGTACAGCCAACTTTCTATTGTAGACTAGTAGTGACATTTGGTAACTGTACAACGTATGAACGTGTCTATTTTTCTTAATGTCAGAAATATTAGTTTGCAATTTATTCTTATTACCTGCCTTAGAATATAGAGTTCTATGAAGAGAAAGGCATTGTGTTATTTACAGTTGAATCAACGTAACAATCCAGGTTCCGAAATGTTGGAAGTTCTCATTAAATAGTTCATAATTGAAAAATTTATAAATGAATGAACAAGGTGATTTAGCTTATTTTTCTCCTGCATGAATCCTTTATGCTAATAATTCCTGAATCATATTTTCCCTTTATGATCAGATAGTTGTTACAGCGTCCCTCCCTTGCATGGGTGTGTGTGTGTGTGTGCACTCAGATGCACGTACACACAGTAATGTCGCAGCTAACGTCATGGGTTTAAAAAAAATATTTGTTTAAGATTTTTTTTTTTTTGATGTGGACCATGTTAAAAGACTTTTATTGAATTTGTTACAATATTGTTACTGTTTTATGTTGTGGTGTTTTGGTTGCAAGCCATGTGAGATCTTAGCTCCCCGACCAGGGATTGAACCCGCCCTCCCTGCATTGGAAGGTGAGGTCTTAACCTCTAGAATGCTAGGAAAGTCCCCATGATGGCCTTTACAGGCCCTAGGATACCATTTCTCAACCCATTAGACTTCCGTGGGCCCGAGGGCTACAACGAATGTTTTGGCCAACAAAGAAGAGGAAAGGGAACTGAAAAGGGGCCAGAACTCATCCTGCAGCCTGTGCGCTCTCTCTAGCTAGCCTTCTTGAAGGTTTAATTGACAAAATAGACACTGTCTCTATGGTGATCTTTCTCCCAGAACGTTTTTTAGTACCATTTTTCGACATCAAAGAGTAAAGCTTTAAAGGTAGACTCACCAATGGCTCTCTGCGGGATCTCCTTTGTGTTTATATGATTTAGTATATGCCACCCCTTATCGTTCTAATATATTCTTAAAGTAGAACTCTTTTTATGTCTTCAAAGATCTTTCACCTTCTCAGTCCTGAAGATATCTATCTGTTCTTCTTGGACAAAAAAAAAAAAAAAAGAAAAAAGAAAAAAGAAAAAAAACAAAAACAAAGAAACCCTGGGCTACAAAATGCTAAGTAGGCATTAAACCACCTCTGACTCTGAATTCTTGAGTTCTTCCTGTCCATGAACCCACAATTACTCACCTTTCTTTAAATATAATTAATGTATATGTTTTCAAAAAGTCATATGGGAAATAGTAAATGAAAGTTAAGTAATAGAATTAATTGAAGCAGCAGAGGTTAATCACAAAGTATGTGTGTATTTATCCTTGAAGGCATTCATCCCGAACGTGTATACAAATATTTGGACGCTAATGGAAGTGTAAACACGTATCATACTATATTGTACATTTTCAGTTAACATTCATCGTTGTTTTCCGATTGATCCCAGTCTGTGTAGCTATGATGATAATGTTATAAAGAAAGAATGTATCTAATTGATCAACAGTGACAGAGTATTAACAGAAAACGGGCCCATGCTTACTCATCACAATCTTTCATCATGTTGAATGACACATACTCACTCAGTAGTGCTTATATATTTGCAAATACTGATCTACTGAAGCAGGTTGGCTTCGTTTCTCCTTACTTGATCCTGAGTATGGCTTTCAGCACTTCTCAAAACCCTTCACTCTCAACATATTTATATGGTATATTCAAAAAGAAGACAATGGCTGAAAGACTTAATTATTGACTCACTTGCATGCTAACACATTCTTTATAGACTATTTTCCCAGTATGAGTTTTCTGATGTGAATAGCAAGTGAAAGATTTTCCACATCCTCTTTAGAATGGGCATCTCCTCAGTGTGAGCACTTTCTTGTTCAGTCAGGAATAAGGAATCACTGAAGAATGTCCTTCCTTCATTACACTGAGACTATTTTTTCAGTGTGAACCCTGTCATGTCTCATGAGTCCATGACTAATGGAACTCTAGCATCCATTTCATCCGATTTCTTCTCCAGCAGTGATTAGATGGTGTACCCCAAGAGGGCTCTCCTTGTAGTAAACCTTGGGCTGTCTTCTCTACTGTGTCAGGGATGCAGCCCACTCTGAGTTCTCTGTGTATTCTGAGGCTGGAGCTCCACCTGAAGGCTCTTCCACCATGATTCCAGGCTCAGGGTTTCTCTCCACATGACTTTCCTGGCGAGTTAAAAGGGATAATTTCTGGCTGAAGGCTCAATATCACTGATTAGAGGCACAGGGTTTCTACTCGGTTTGAATTCTCGGGTGTTTATAAAAGTGGGAGCTCTGGGTAAAGGCTGCACCACATGGACTCCAGACATAGGGTGTGTCTCCTGTGAGTTTTCTAGTGCGTATAAGCGTGAGAGCTGCGTTTAAAGGCTTTTCCACATCCGTTGCATTTGTAGGGTTTCTCATCAGTGTGAATTCTCACCCATGACTAAGGTTATGGCTTTGGCTAAGTGCTTTCTCACATAAATGATATTCATTGTGGTTTCTCTCCTGTGTGAATGTGCTCATGATATTGAAGGGTTGCATGGTCACCGAAAGCTCCTCCACAGTCATTCCAAGCATAGGGCTTCTCCCCTGTTTGAGTTTATTGGTGTGAATAAATGTCAGCTCTCTGGCTGCAGTACCTTTGTAAGGTTCGTCTCCTCCAGTGCGAGCCGTTGGTGTATACATGCGAGGCTTCAGCCGAATTTTTTCACACGTTCAGGACATTTGCAAGAGTCACTCCAGGGTGCACTCTCTCATGTTGTCTAAGGTTGGAGGGTGACTAAATGCCTTCCACCTTCTGAGTTCTGCATGATTTCCCTCTCGTATAATTAGCTTAGGTCTCTCGCATTCGGGCTGAAAGTGCAACACACGTGGAGTTAAGGTTGCTGTACGCGAAATGTCCTCATGTTCATCGCATTCTGTGAGCGCTTCTCCAGCATGAAATCCCTGCTGTTGACAAGGAAAGAGAGGCTGTTAAAAATTACTCACATACTACTCATTCAGTCATTTCTCTACATGGGAATTCTAGGCGGCGCCCTCCGTGGTGGTCTTCATTCAAAATCTCCGCATACTAGTTACTTTCACAGGTGATGTTCCTTTGCTGAATTCACACAGATTTTCTGCCTGGTAAACCCTCACTGGTCATAGCCTTCTGATTAAGTTTTAGGTCTTCTTTAGGTTTCCAACACCATATCCAGGAGCTCTGTTTAATCAATTACATTTTCACTGACGCTCAGGTCAGAGTTTGACATGTAATGTCAAGTGACATGGGTCCTCAGATTGTTCCATCCTCCATTAAATGGATAGAAAATCTCCTGGCCACAGGTCCAAGGCCATGGAGGGCAGAGCTAGGGTGGAGGCTCTGATGTTGCTGATTCCCACGTGGGGAGGAACCAAGGTGACTGAGGACAATTGCATCCGGGGGAGCGGGGTGGGCCACAGGGAAGGTGGGGTGCTAAAGACCTGGAATGGGTGTTGGAGAACAAATGACGGTTCCTTTCACCAAGAATTATTAAATAAGAATTTTGGAAGAGGTGTCCTTGCTGTGGAGACAAGACTCTCCAGGAGACCATGGTAAGGGTTACCCGGGAATTAATGTTAATCCTAGGAACTGAATCTTAATAAAACAATAACTGTGAACAGTAAGTCGAATCAAAGTGTAACACCCGATCATTTGCATTGTTTCCTGCCAAATGGAGATATTATGTACTCCCTACATGCCGAGGAGCCAATGCAGCCTTGCTCTTGACCATGGGAGGAAAAATCGTTCCTTCTGTCTGCGCATGCCTGTGGGTAAGCTGGCAGGGGTCACCCCCAGCTGAGTGGTTGGCGATTCATGTCTGGTGTATCTAACAAGATTTTGGAAGCCTGGGTTCTCATGGCTGCTTTCTCTTTCCTCAGATTTATCTGCTTGATTTTCGGATTGGCCCTGCCCAAGGATGCAGGGGAGGGCAGGTGGTGGCAGAGTTCCTGATGATGAAACAACAGGTGAGGGAAAAAAAAGAAAAAAACAAAAAAACTTAGTTTGATTCCTGAATTGATCCGTCTTTTGCCAAATGGTCAGGTTTCTACTTTGGGTCCGGATCTTCTAAGTGCACCCAGGAAATATTAACTCCAGTTATGTTCACCACCCTGTCTTTAAGGATACAGCAGGTCAGGGACCAATGTAGAAACACTCTCTTTCCCGACATTTACTTTCACTTCTTCCAGCCTCCATTAAGGCTGTGACCTCACAGAGGACGGGAGAGGTATTTTCCTTCTCTTCTTTTAAAGGTCATCCCTTGGGCTCCGTGGCCTCCTCCATCATGCTACTGGCTGCGGTGGACTTAGGAATGCGGTGAACACAGGGGCTAGAGAATGACTCAGGACAGAAATCTCTAGGCCAGTGGGGAGCAGGCGTTTCATCAGGTGAGTCCTGTGTCATAGGTGCTGTGGTGAGCGGGGGTTTGGTGAGAGGGAGCAATAAAGAATCATTGATTTTTCCTGATTTAAAAAGCTTAACTTTTTACAGACTACTCCTAAACATTTTGACAGCTTCCAAAAGATAAACGTAAGTTCCTTAGCAAAGTTATTCACATAAGTGTTTTCCTTTGTGTTCTTAACCTTCATTCCAATTAGGAAGTTGAATGCAGTGTCTGCAGATTCTTATTTTCTTAATTGTGACTGTGTATGGAGGAGAAGGGCCATAGTACACAGAAGAAAATGTCGAGCGCTGGACAGCAAATGACAGTCTGGAGAGCTCCAGGACCTCACTCCCACACAGAGACATCAGTAAAACAACCAGGACCTGCCTGAATGAGCTGGGGTTCTAGCCCAGGGAACCCCAGAAGTGGGAACAATGGGCTTTCTGATCCCACCATTGGCAGCCCTGGTAAGTGTTCCTATTAGACACGGGTGTGTGTGTGTGTGTGTGTGTGTGTGTGCGTGCGTGTGTGCGCGCACGTGTGTTTGTTTCATTTTCCTGACACCCCTGGACTTGCCGAGCGTGCGTCACTGTTGCATGAAAGCCATGGCCATGTGGTGCTAAAGTTATCAGACCCTCTCAGTCTTGTATCTTCCTGTGTTGCATACATAAAATTTCTCTAATGGGTCCAGATGCAAATGTTCAGTTGTCTCCTTGGCTCCTACCTGCAATGGCATGGGCTTGTCTTGCTTGGGAAAGCAGCTCTAGGCTCATGGAGAGAAGAGCTGCACGGGTGTAGGGTGGGCAGAGAGAATTGGAGAAAGCAAGTGAATTGCTATGGTCTCCTGATCCGGAGGTAAGAGGCTGGGCACTGAGGCAACCCAAGTCTTCCGAGTCAGGCTTCTGACTGCAGAATTCTCTACATTACCGTGAGGAGCGCCTCTCCTTCGCGTCAGCCTCCTGCCCAAATCTTCCCAGCCCCGTCCGCTGCTGGGGTCGCGTCGTGCCATGCCGAGCCGGACTGGCAAGTAGCTCCTAGGCGGACGCCCGGAGACGAACGCGAGCATTTGGGCGGTCGGAGGTGATCCGCCGCCGTCCAGCGATCAGAATCCATCCCGCGGACGTTCAAGCCCGTTGTCGGGAGCCACCTGGCGGCCGCTTTTATATTGTCCCTTCCCTCCTGAGCTTTGGCGAACTTGGCGAGGGATGTGATTCGCCCGCCAGGCGCGGGCCAGAGTTCCGGGAGGCCGGCGACGCTGGCGGCGACCGTCCCGGTGGTGCGGAGCGGTGGGCGATGCCTGCTCTCCCCGGAGATTGAATGTGGAGAGCCGTGTGTTGTGGGGCCGCCGCTGAGCTCCTTGGGCGGGTTAGGGGGAGGTCTGCGCCGGTCGACCAGCACTCCCTGGTGTCCCTTGGCCCGCGGAGACTCCCCCCCACCCGACGTCCTGCTACGCGTGACCAGGAGAGGACGTCCGTGCCCGACGTCGTACTCCGTGTGTCACGATGCGTCGGTGCGTCCTCGCCGCCTTGGGGGCCCGGGTCATGCCGGTGCAGTCGTGGCGGTCTGGCTGCGCAACAGGGGCCACTTCAGTTGCTCCGGGTCCCAGGCGAGGCGGTCCCGGGGGCGCAACTTGCACCGAGGCAGGGGCATGGGATGCCTGTCAACAGACCGCATCCACCCGGCAGCTTAAACGGGCGTCTATGCAGGGAGCTCCCGTCCCAACTTCCTGGTAGCCTCGTCAGCGTGGCGCTTGCGTTTCGAACCTGTTCAGGTCCGCTCACCGCGGTGTGTCGAGGGCAAGCGTGTAGGGCGCTCGTGGAGGGGCGGCAGTTCCTCCTAGGCTTCGGTGGTCCTAAGTGGTAGACGTTTCTCTTTGGGAAACAGGGAACGCCTGGGGCATACGTGAGAGTCGGGAGGAGACACGAGCCTGAACGCGGTCCTGCAAGGGCGCGGTTGTCGTTAGCTTCCCTGAAGAAGCTCTGCAGACAGTGAACGGCCTAGAGACGCGCGTGCGGAGGGCAGGACCCCCCCAGAGCAAGAAATGGCAACGACGGTGTCCTGTTTCGAGGACGGGTGTCAGCGGTGTGGCGGTGCGCCTTCGCTCGTGTGCCATCTGGATACTTCCCGTTGAAGTTCACACCAGTTGCACGTCACTTGGCGTTTGCGGCGGCAAGGTCGACCAGATGGGCAGATTTCGCTATTGGGGCAAGGAGAACATTTAGTGAATTGAGGCTCTTTCGGTTGTGCGAGTCACTACAACGTGAACAGTAGTGAAAAGAGAAACCTTAAGATTTACAATAAATCGACATTACTGTAAGAATTACTATAAAAACATATTATGCAACTTCCAGGTATTCTTGCGTCTGGTAAGCCATTTCTTTCTTAAAAGGGCATTATTGCATAATGAAACATATAAGTAAGTGCATTTTTAGATTTTTATTTTGTATTTAGGAATATATTTAATTTCGAATTTACCAATAGTGTATATAATCGCATTGGGACTCTATACACTAAAGAACACACCGGGAAATTCTGGATTTTATGGTAAATGCGTTCTTTTGGATTGCTTTGGGTTCTCAAAAAAATTAGAAAGAATTCAAGAGCCCAATATAAAGAGCAAGATAGCAATCCTCTTGTCTGTTATCCTTTAAAGGGGTAACCCCTTGAATTTTGAATAAAATGGATGATGGAAGGAATTTTAACAGGCACGTACAATGGAATTATTATCCTTATAATAATCGTTACCGGGCTTCCCCTGTGGCGCCGTGGCTGAGAGTCCCCCTGCCGATGCAGGGGACACGGGTTCGTGCCCCGGTCCGGGAGGATCTCACATGCCGTGGAGCAGCTGGGCCCGTGAGCCATGGCCGCCGAACCTGCGTGTCTGGAGCCTGTGCTCCGCAACGGGAGAGGCCACAACAGTGAGAGGCCCGCGTACAGGAAAAAAAAAAGAAAACTCGTTACTAATTTTCAAACGTATAGGTTTGAATGCTAACAAACTTTAAAGTACTTATTTTGCAATATAGAGAAGAGCAAACCTTCATCTTAAGACAGGAAATCTAGCTTTGCTCTCCCCAATTCATGCAGACAAAGTTTTCCAAAATGGAGAATTTTGTAAAATACTTTTACTAACCAGTCTTTCGAAACATATATTACTTTTCAAAATTCCAGAACTGAGACTGCTTTAAATGTCAATTTTGTTTTAGGTACAGCCAACTTTCTATTGTAGACTAGTAGTGACATTTGGTAACTGTACAACGTATGAACGTGTCTATTTTTCTTAATGTCAGAAATATTAGTTTGCAATTTATTCTTATTACCTGCCTTAGAATATAGAGTTCTATGAAGAGAAAGGCATTGTGTTATTTACAGTTGAATCAACGTAACAATCCAGGTTCCGAAATGTTGGAAGTTCTCATTAAATATTTCATAATTGAAAAATGTATAAATGAATGAACAAGGTGATTTAGCTTATTTTTCTCCTGCATGAATCCTTTATGCTAATAATTCCTGAATCATATTTTCCCTTTATGATCAGATAGTTGTTACAGTGTCCCTCCCTTGCATGGGTGTGTGTGTGTGTGTGCACTCAGATGCACGTACACACAGTAATGTCGCAGCTAACGTCATGGGTTTAAAAAAAATATTTGTTTAAGATTTTTTTTTTTGATGTGGACCATGTTAAAAGACTTTTATTGAATTTGTTACAATATTGTTACTGTTTTATGTTGTGGTGTTTTGGTTGCAAGCCATGTGAGATCTTAGCTCCCCGACCAGGGATTGAACCCGCCCTCCCTGCATTGGAAGGTGAGGTCTTAACCTCTAGAATGCTAGGAAAGTCCCCATGATGGCCTTTACAGGCCCTAGGATACCATTTCTCAACCCATTAGACTTCCGTGGGCCCGAGGGCTACAACGAATGTTTTGGCCAACAAAGAAGAGGAAAGGGAACTGAAAAGGGGCCAGAACTCATCATGCAGCCTGTGCGCTCTCTCTAGCTAGCCTTCTTGAAGGTTTAATTGACAAAATAGACACTGTCTCTATGGTGATCTTTCTCCCAGAACGTTTTTTAGTACCATTTTTCGACATCAAAGAGTAAAGCTTTAAAGGTAGACTCACCAATGGCTCTCTGCGGGATCTCCTTTGTGTTTATATGATTTAGTATATGCCACCCCTTATCGTTCTAATATATTCTTAAAGTAGAACTCTTTTTATGTCTTCAAAGATCTTTCACCTTCTCAGTCCTGAAGATATCTATCTGTTCTTCTTGGACAAAAAAAAAAAAAAAAAAAAAAAAAGAAAAAAGAAAAAAAACAAAAACAAAGAAACCCTGGGCTACAAAATGCTAAGTAGGCATTAAACCACCTCTGACTCTGAATTCTTGAGTTCTTCCTGTCCATGAACCCACAATTACTCACCTTTCTTTAAATATAATTAATGTATATGTTTTTAAAAAGTCATATGGGAAATAGTAAATGAAAGTTAAGTAATAGAATTAATTGAAGCAGCAGAGGTTAATCACAAAGTATGTGTGTATTTATCCTTGAAGGCATTCATCCCGAACGTGTATACAAATATTTGGACGCTAATGGAAGTGTAAACACGTATCATACTATATTGTACATTTTCAGTTAACATTCATCGTTGTTTTCCGATTGATCCCAGTCTGTGTAGCTATGATGATAATGTTATAAAGAAAGAATGTATCTAATTGATCAACAGTGACAGAGTATTAACAGAAAACGGGCCCATGCTTACTCATCACAATCTTTCATCATGTTGAATGACACATACTCACTCAGTAGTGCTTATATATTTGCAAATACTGATCTACTGAAGCAGGTTGGCTTCGTTTCTCCTTACTTGATCCTGAGTATGGCTTTCAGCACTTCTCAAAACCCTTCACTCTCAACATATTTATATGGTATATTCAAAAAGAAGACAATGGCTGAAAGACTTAATTATTGACTCACTTGCATGCTAACACATTCTTTATAGACTATTTTCCCAGTATGAGTTTTCTGATGTGAATAGCAAGTGAAAGATTTTCCACATCCTCTTTAGAATGGGCATCTCCTCAGTGTGAGCACTTTCTTGTTCAGTCAGGAATAAGGAATCACTGAAGAATGTCCTTCCTTCATTACACTGAGACTATTTTTTCAGTGTGAACCCTGTCATGTCTCATGAGTCCATGACTAATGGAACTCTAGCATCCATTTCATCCGATTTCTTCTCCAGCAGTGATTAGATGGTGTACCCCAAGAGGGCTCTCCTTGTAGTAAACCTTGGGCTGTCTTCTCTACTGTGTCAGGGATGCAGCCCACTCTGAGTTCTCTGTGTATTCTGAGGCTGGAGCTCCACCTGAAGGCTCTTCCACCATGATTCCAGGCTCAGGGTTTCTCTCCACATGACTTTCCTGGCGAGTTAAAAGGGATAATTTCTGGCTGAAGGCTCAATATCACTGATTAGAGGCACAGGGTTTCTACTCGGTTTGAATTCTCGGGTGTTTATAAAAGTGGGAGCTCTGGGTAAAGGCTGCACCACATGGACTCCAGACATAGGGTGTGTCTCCTGTGAGTTTTCTAGTGCGTATAAGCGTGAGAGCTGCGTTTAAAGGCTTTTCCACATCCGTTGCATTTGTAGGGTTTCTCATCAGTGTGAATTCTCACCCATGACTAAGGTTATGGCTTTGGCTAAGTGCTTTCTCACATAAATGATATTCATTGTGGTTTCTCTCCTGTGTGAATGTGCTCATGATATTGAAGGGTTGCATGGTCACCGAAAGCTCCTCCACAGTCATTCCAAGCATAGGGCTTCTCCCCTGTTTGAGTTTATTGGTGTGAATAAATGTCAGCTCTCTGGCTGCAGTACCTTTGTAAGGTTCGTCTCCTCCAGTGCGAGCCGTTGGTGTATACATGCGAGGCTTCAGCCGAATTTTTTCACACGTTCAGGACATTTGCAAGAGTCACTCCAGGGTGCACTCTCTCATGTTGTCTAAGGTTGGAGGGTGACTAAATGCCTTCCACCTTCTGAGTTCTGCATGATTTCCCTCTCGTATAATTAGCTTAGGTCTCTCGCATTCGGGCTGAAAGTGCAACACACGTGGAGTTAAGGTTGCTGTACGCGAAATGTCCTCATGTTCATCGCATTCTGTGAGCGCTTCTCCAGCATGAAATCCCTGCTGTTGACAAGGAAAGAGAGGCTGTTAAAAATTACTCACATACTACTCATTCAGTCATTTCTCTACATGGGAATTCTAGGCGGCGCCCTCCGTGGTGGTCTTCATTCAAAATCTCCGCATACTAGTTACTTTCACAGGTGATGTTCCTTTGCTGAATTCACACAGATTTTCTGCCTGGTAAACCCTCACTGGTCATAGCCTTCTGATTAAGTTTTAGGTCTTCTTTAGGTTTCCAACACCATATCCAGGAGCTCTGTTTAATCAATTACATTTTCACTGACGCTCAGGTCAGAGTTTGACATGTAATGTCAAGTGACATGGGTCCTCAGATTGTTCCATCCTCCATTAAATGGATAGAAAATCTCCTGGCCACAGGTCCAAGGCCATGGAGGGCAGAGCTAGGGTGGAGGCTCTGATGTTGCTGATTCCCACGTGGGGAGGAACCAAGGTGACTGAGGACAATTGCATCCGGGGGAGCGGGGTGGGCCACAGGGAAGGTGGGGTGCTAAAGACCTGGAATGGGTGTTGGAGAACAAATGACGGTTCCTTTCACCAAGAATTATTAAATAAGAATTTTGGAAGAGGTGTCCTTGCTGTGGAGACAAGACTCTCCAGGAGACCATGGTAAGGGTTACCCGGGAATTAATGTTAATCCTAGGAACTGAATCTTAATAAAACAATAACTGTGAACAGTAAGTCGAATCAAAGTGTAACACCCGATCATTTGCATTGTTTCCTGCCAAATGGAGATATTATGTACTCCCTACATGCCGAGGAGCCAATGCAGCCTTGCTCTTGACCATGGGAGGAAAAATCGTTCCTTCTGTCTGCGCATGCCTGTGGGTAAGCTGGCAGGGGTCACCCCCAGCTGAGTGGTTGGCGATTCATGTCTGGTGTATCTAACAAGATTTTGGAAGCCTGGGTTCTCATGGCTGCTTTCTCTTTCCTCAGATTTATCTGCTTGATTTTCGGATTGGCCCTGCCCAAGGATGCAGGGGAGGGCAGGTGGTGGCAGAGTTCCTGATGATGAAACAACAGGTGAGGAAAAAAAAAGAAAAAAACAAAAAAACTTAGTTTGATTCCTGAATTGATCCGTCTTTTGCCAAATGGTCAGGTTTCTACTTTGGGTCCGGATCTTCTAAGTGCACCCAGGAAATATTAACTCCAGTTATGTTCACCACCCTGTCTTTAAGGATACAGCAGGTCAGGGACCAATGTAGAAACACTCTCTTTCCCGACATTTACTTTCACTTCTTCCAGCCTCCATTAAGGCTGTGACCTCACAGAGGACGGGAGAGGTATTTTCCTTCTCTTCTTTTAAAGGTCATCCCTTGGGCTCCGTGGCCTCCTCCATCATGCTACTGGCTGCGGTGGACTTAGGAATGCGGTGAACACAGGGGCTAGAGAATGACTCAGGACAGAAATCTCTAGGCCAGTGGGGAGCAGGCGTTTCATCAGGTGAGTCCTGTGTCATAGGTGCTGTGGTGAGCGGGGGTTTGGTGAGAGGGAGCAATAAAGAATCATTGATTTTTCCTGATTTAAAAAGCTTAACTTTTTACAGACTACTCCTAAACATTTTGACAGCTTCCAAAAGATAAACGTAAGTTCCTTAGCAAAGTTATTCACATAAGTGTTTTCCTTTGTGTTCTTAACCTTCATTCCAATTAGGAAGTTGAATGCAGTGTCTGCAGATTCTTATTTTCTTAATTGTGACTGTGTATGGAGGAGAAGGGCCATAGTACACAGAAGAAAATGTCGAGCGCTGGACAGCAAATGACAGTCTGGAGAGCTCCAGGACCTCACTCCCACACAGAGACATCAGTAAAACAACCAGGACCTGCCTGAATGAGCTGGGGTTCTAGCCCAGGGAACCCCAGAAGTGGGAACAATGGGCTTTCTGATCCCACCATTGGCAGCCCTGGTAAGTGTTCCTATTAGACACGGGTGTGTGTGTGTGCGCGCACGTGTGTTTGTTTCTTTTTCCTGACACCCCTGGACTTGCCGAGTGTGCGTCACTGTTGCATGAAAGCCATGGCCATGTGGTGCTAAAGTTATCAGACCCTCTCAGTCTTGTATCGTCCTGCGTGGCATACATAAAATTTCTCTAATGGGTCCAGATGCAAATGTTCAGTTGTCTCCTTGGCTCCTACCTGCAATGGCATGGGCTTGTCTTGCTTGGGAAAGCAGCTCTAGGCTCATGGAGAGAAGAGCTGCACGGGTGTAGGGTGGGCAGAGAGAATTGGAGAAAGCAAGTGAATTGCTATGGTCTCCTGATCCGGAGATAAGAGGCTGGGCACTGAGGCAACCCAAGTCTTCCGAGTCAGGCTTCTGACTGCAGAATTCTCTACATTACCGTGAGGAGCGCCTCTCCTTCGCGTCAGCCTCCTGCCCAAATCTTCCCAGCCCCGTCCGCTGCTGGGGTCGCGTCGTGCCATGCCGAGCCGAACTGGCAGGCAGGTAGCTCCTAGGCGGACGCCCGGAGACGAACGCGAGCATTTGGGCGGTCGGAGGTGATCCGCCGCCGTCCAGCGATCAGAATCCATCCCGCGGACGTTCAAGCCCGTTGTCGGGAGCCACCTGGCGGCCGCTTTTATATTGTCCCTTCCCTCCTGAGCTTTGGCGAACTTGGCGAGGGATGTGATTCGCCCGCCAGGCGCGGGCCAGAGTTCCGGGAGGCCGGCGACGCTGGCGGCGACCGTCCCGGTGGTGCGGAGCGGTGGGCGATGCCTGCTCTCCCCGGAGATTGAATGTGGAGAGCCGTGTGTTGTGGGGCCGCCGCTGAGCTCCTTGGGCGGGTTAGGGGGAGGTCTGCGCCGGTCGACCAGCACTCCCTGGTGTCCCTTGGCCCGCGGAGACTCCCCCCCACCCGACGTCCTGCTACGCGTGACCAGGAGAGGACGTCCGTGCCCGACGTCGTACTCCGTGTGTCACGATGCGTCGGTGCGTCCTCGCCGCCTTGGGGGCCCGGGTCATGCCGGTGCAGTCGTGGCGGTCTGGCTGCGCAACAGGGGCCACTTCAGTTGCTCCGGGTCCCAGGCGAGGCGGTCCCGGGGGCGCAACTTGCACCGAGGCAGGGGCATGGGATGCCTGTCAACAGACCGCATCCACCCGGCAGCTTAAACGGGCGTCTATGCAGGGAGCTCCCGTCCCAACTTCCTGGTAGCCTCGTCAGCGTGGCGCTTGCGTTTCGAACCTGTTCAGGTCCGCTCACCGCGGTGTGTCGAGGGCAAGCGTGTAGGGCGCTCGTGGAGGGGCGGCAGTTCCTCCTAGGCTTCGGTGGTCCTAAGTGGTAGACGTTTCTCTTTGGGAAACAGGGAACGCCTGGGGCATACGTGAGAGTCGGGAGGAGACACGAGCCTGAACGCGGTCCTGCAAGGGCGCGGTTGTCGTTAGCTTCCCTGAAGAAGCTCTGCAGACAGTGAACGGCCTAGAGACGCGCGTGCGGAGGGCAGGACCCCCCCAGAGCAAGAAATGGCAACGACGGTGTCCTGTTTCGAGGACGGGTGTCAGCGGTGTGGCGGTGCGCCTTCGCTCGTGTGCCATCTGGATACTTCCCGTTGAAGTTCACACCAGTTGCACGTCACTTGGCGTTTGCGGCGGCAAGGTCGACCAGATGGGCAGATTTCGCTATTGGGGCAAGGAGAACATTTAGTGAATTGAGGCTCTTTCGGTTGTGCGAGTCACTACAACGTGAACAGTAGTGAAAAGAGAAACCTTAAGATTTACAATAAATCGACATTACTGTAAGAATTACTATAAAAACATATTATGCAACTTCCAGGTATTCTTGCGTCTGGTAAGCCATTTCTTTCTTAAAAGGGCATTATTGCATAATGAAACATATAAGTAAGTGCATTTTTAGATTTTTATTTTGTATTTAGGAATATATTTAATTTCGAATTTACCAATAGTGTATATAATCGCATTGGGACTCTATACACTAAAGAACACACCGGGAAATTCTGGATTTTATGGTAAATGCGTTCTTTTGGATTGCTTTGGGTTCTCAAAAAAATTAGAAAGAATTCAAGAGCCCAATATAAAGAGCAAGATAGCAATCCTCTTGTCTGTTATCCTTTAAAGGGGTAACCCCTTGAATTTTGAATAAAATGGATGATGGAAGGAATTTTAACAGGCACGTACAATGGAATTATTATCCTTATAATAATCGTTACCGGGCTTCCCCTGTGGCGCCGTGGCTGAGAGTCCCCCTGCCGATGCAGGGGACACGGGTTCGTGCCCCGGTCCGGGAGGATCTCACATGCCGTGGAGCAGCTGGGCCCGTGAGCCATGGCCGCCGAACCTGCGTGTCTGGAGCCTGTGCTCCGCAACGGGAGAGGCCACAACAGTGAGAGGCCCGCGTACAGGAAAAAAAAAAGAAAACTCGTTACTAATTTTCAAACGTATAGGTTTGAATGCTAACAAACTTTAAAGTACTTATTTTGCAATATAGAGAAGAGCAAACCTTCATCTTAAGACAGGAAATCTAGCTTTGCTCTCCCCAATTCATGCAGACAAAGTTTTCCAAAATGGAGAATTTTGTAAAATACTTCTACTAACCAGTCTTTCGAAACATATATTACTTTTCAAAATTCCAGAACTGAGACTGCTTTAAATGTCAATTTTGTTTTAGGTACAGCCAACTTTCTATTGTAGACTAGTAGTGACATTTGGTAACTGTACAACGTATGAACGTGTCTATTTTTCTTAATGTCAGAAATATTAGTTTGCAATTTATTCTTATTACCTGCCTTAGAATATAGAGTTCTATGAAGAGAAAGGCATTGTGTTATTTACAGTTGAATCAACGTAACAATCCAGGTTCCGAAATGTTGGAAGTTCTCATTAAATATTTCATAATTGAAAAATTTATAAATGAATGAACAAGGTGATTTAGCTTATTTTTCTCCTGCATGAATCCTTTATGCTAATAATTCCTGAATCATATTTTCCCTTTATGATCAGATAGTTGTTACAGTGTCCCTCCCTTGCATGGGTGTGTGTGTGTGTGTGCACTCAGATGCACGTACACACAGTAATGTCGCAGCTAACGTCATGGGTTTAAAAAAAATATTTGTTTAAGATTTTTTTTTTTTTTGATGTGGACCATGTTAAAAGACTTTTATTGAATTTGTTACAATATTGTTACTGTTTTATGTTGTGGTGTTTTGGTTGCAAGCCATGTGAGATCTTAGCTCCCCGACCAGGGATTGAACCCGCCCTCCCTGCATTGGAAGGTGAGGTCTTAACCTCTAGAATGCTAGGAAAGTCCCCATGATGGCCTTTACAGGCCCTAGGATACCATTTCTCAACCCATTAGACTTCCGTGGGCCCGAGGGCTACAACGAATGTTTTGGCCAACAAAGAAGAGGAAAGGGAACTGAAAAGGGGCCAGAACTCATCATGCAGCCTGTGCGCTCTCTCTAGCTAGCCTTCTTGAAGGTTTAATTGACAAAATAGACACTGTCTCTATGGTGATCTTTCTCCCAGAACGTTTTTTAGTACCATTTTTCGACATCAAAGAGTAAAGCTTTAAAGGTAGACTCACCAATGGCTCTCTGCGGGATCTCCTTTGTGTTTATATGATTTAGTATATGCCACCCCTTATCGTTCTAATATATTCTTAAAGTAGAACTCTTTTTATGTCTTCAAAGATCTTTCACCTTCTCAGTCCTGAAGATATCTATCTGTTCTTCTTGGACAAAAAAAAAAAAAAAAAAAAAAAAAAAAAAAAAAGAAAAAAGAAAAAAAACAAAAACAAAGAAACCCTGGGCTACAAAATGCTAAGTAGGCATTAAACCACCTCTGACTCTGAATTCTTGAGTTCTTCCTGTCCATGAACCCACAATTACTCACCTTTCTTTAAATATAATTAATGTATATGTTTTTAAAAAGTCATATGGGAAATAGTAAATGAAAGTTAAGTAATAGAATTAATTGAAGCAGCAGAGGTTAATCACAAAGTATGTGTGTATTTATCCTTGAAGGCATTCATCCCGAACGTGTATACAAATATTTGGACGCTAATGGAAGTGTAAACACGTATCATACTATATTGTACATTTTCAGTTAACATTCATCGTTGTTTTCCGATTGATCCCAGTCTGTGTAGCTATGATGATAATGTTATAAAGAAAGAATGTATCTAATTGATCAACAGTGACAGAGTATTAACAGAAAACGGGCCCATGCTTACTCATCACAATCTTTCATCATGTTGAATGACACATACTCACTCAGTAGTGCTTATATATTTGCAAATACTGATCTACTGAAGCAGGTTGGCTTCGTTTCTCCTTACTTGATCCTGAGTATGGCTTTCAGCACTTCTCAAAACCCTTCACTCTCAACATATTTATATGGTATATTCAAAAAGAAGACAATGGCTGAAAGACTTAATTATTGACTCACTTGCATGCTAACACATTCTTTATAGACTATTTTCCCAGTATGAGTTTTCTGATGTGAATAGCAAGTGAAAGATTTTCCACATCCTCTTTAGAATGGGCATCTCCTCAGTGTGAGCACTTTCTTGTTCAGTCAGGAATAAGGAATCACTGAAGAATGTCCTTCCTTCATTACACTGAGACTATTTTTTCAGTGTGAACCCTGTCATGTCTCATGAGTCCATGACTAATGGAACTCTAGCATCCATTTCATCCGATTTCTTCTCCAGCAGTGATTAGATGGTGTACCCCAAGAGGGCTCTCCTTGTAGTAAACCTTGGGCTGTCTTCTCTACTGTGTCAGGGATGCAGCCCACTCTGAGTTCTCTGTGTATTCTGAGGCTGGAGCTCCACCTGAAGGCTCTTCCACCATGATTCCAGGCTCAGGGTTTCTCTCCACATGACTTTCCTGGCGAGTTAAAAGGGATAATTTCTGGCTGAAGGCTCAATATCACTGATTAGAGGCACAGGGTTTCTACTCGGTTTGAATTCTCGGGTGTTTATAAAAGTGGGAGCTCTGGGTAAAGGCTGCACCACATGGACTCCAGACATAGGGTGTGTCTCCTGTGAGTTTTCTAGTGCGTATAAGCGTGAGAGCTGCGTTTAAAGGCTTTTCCACATCCGTTGCATTTGTAGGGTTTCTCATCAGTGTGAATTCTCACCCATGACTAAGGTTATGGCTTTGGCTAAGTGCTTTCTCACATAAATGATATTCATTGTGGTTTCTCTCCTGTGTGAATGTGCTCATGATATTGAAGGGTTGCATGGTCACCGAAAGCTCCTCCACAGTCATTCCAAGCATAGGGCTTCTCCCCTGTTTGAGTTTATTGGTGTGAATAAATGTCAGCTCTCTGGCTGCAGTACCTTTGTAAGGTTCGTCTCCTCCAGTGCGAGCCGTTGGTGTATACATGCGAGGCTTCAGCCGAATTTTTTCACACGTTCAGGACATTTGCAAGAGTCACTCCAGGGTGCACTCTCTCATGTTGTCTAAGGTTGGAGGGTGACTAAATGCCTTCCACCTTCTGAGTTCTGCATGATTTCCCTCTCGTATAATTAGCTTAGGTCTCTCGCATTCGGGCTGAAAGTGCAACACACGTGGAGTTAAGGTTGCTGTACGCGAAATGTCCTCATGTTCATCGCATTCTGTGAGCGCTTCTCCAGCATGAAATCCCTGCTGTTGACAAGGAAAGAGAGGCTGTTAAAAATTACTCACATACTACTCATTCAGTCATTTCTCTACATGGGAATTCTAGGCGGCGCCCTCCGTGGTGGTCTTCATTCAAAATCTCCGCATACTAGTTACTTTCACAGGTGATGTTCCTTTGCTGAATTCACACAGATTTTCTGCCTGGTAAACCCTCACTGGTCATAGCCTTCTGATTAAGTTTTAGGTCTTCTTTAGGTTTCCAACACCATATCCAGGAGCTCTGTTTAATCAATTACATTTTCACTGACGCTCAGGTCAGAGTTTGACATGTAATGTCAAGTGACATGGGTCCTCAGATTGTTCCATCCTCCATTAAATGGATAGAAAATCTCCTGGCCACAGGTCCAAGGCCATGGAGGGCAGAGCTAGGGTGGAGGCTCTGATGTTGCTGATTCCCACGTGGGGAGGAACCAAGGTGACTGAGGACAATTGCATCCGGGGGAGCGGGGTGGGCCACAGGGAAGGTGGGGTGCTAAAGACCTGGAATGGGTGTTGGAGAACAAATGACGGTTCCTTTCACCAAGAATTATTAAATAAGAATTTTGGAAGAGGTGTCCTTGCTGTGGAGACAAGACTCTCCAGGAGACCATGGTAAGGGTTACCCGGGAATTAATGTTAATCCTAGGAACTGAATCTTAATAAAACAATAACTGTGAACAGTAAGTCGAATCAAAGTGTAACACCCGATCATTTGCATTGTTTCCTGCCAAATGGAGATATTATGTACTCCCTACATGCCGAGGAGCCAATGCAGCCTTGCTCTTGACCATGGGAGGAAAAATCGTTCCTTCTGTCTGCGCATGCCTGTGGGTAAGCTGGCAGGGGTCACCCCCAGCTGAGTGGTTGGCGATTCATGTCTGGTGTATCTAACAAGATTTTGGAAGCCTGGGTTCTCATGGCTGCTTTCTCTTTCCTCAGATTTATCTGCTTGATTTTCGGATTGGCCCTGCCCAAGGATGCAGGGGAGGGCAGGTGGTGGCAGAGTTCCTGATGATGAAACAACAGGTGAGGAAAAAAAAAGAAAAAAACAAAAAAACTTAGTTTGATTCCTGAATTGATCCGTCTTTTGCCAAATGGTCAGGTTTCTACTTTGGGTCCGGATCTTCTAAGTGCACCCAGGAAATATTAACTCCAGTTATGTTCACCACCCTGTCTTTAAGGATACAGCAGGTCAGGGACCAATGTAGAAACACTCTCTTTCCCGACATTTACTTTCACTTCTTCCAGCCTCCATTAAGGCTGTGACCTCACAGAGGACGGGAGAGGTATTTTCCTTCTCTTCTTTTAAAGGTCATCCCTTGGGCTCCGTGGCCTCCTCCATCATGCTACTGGCTGCGGTGGACTTAGGAATGCGGTGAACACAGGGGCTAGAGAATGACTCAGGACAGAAATCTCTAGGCCAGTGGGGAGCAGGCGTTTCATCAGGTGAGTCCTGTGTCATAGGTGCTGTGGTGAGCGGGGGTTTGGTGAGAGGGAGCAATAAAGAATCATTGATTTTTCCTGATTTAAAAAGCTTAACTTTTTACAGACTACTCCTAAACATTTTGACAGCTTCCAAAAGATAAACGTAAGTTCCTTAGCAAAGTTATTCACATAAGTGTTTTCCTTTGTGTTCTTAACCTTCATTCCAATTAGGAAGTTGAATGCAGTGTCTGCAGATTCTTATTTTCTTAATTGTGACTGTGTATGGAGGAGAAGGGCCATAGTACACAGAAGAAAATGTCGAGCGCTGGACAGCAAATGACAGTCTGGAGAGCTCCAGGACCTCACTCCCACACAGAGACATCAGTAAAACAACCAGGACCTGCCTGAATGAGCTGGGGTTCTAGCCCAGGGAACCCCAGAAGTGGGAACAATGGGCTTTCTGATCCCACCATTGGCAGCCCTGGTAAGTGTTCCTATTAGACACGGGTGTGTGTGTGTGCGCGCACGTGTGTTTGTTTCTTTTTCCTGACACCCCTGGACTTGCCGAGTGTGCGTCACTGTTGCATGAAAGCCATGGCCATGTGGTGCTAAAGTTATCAGACCCTCTCAGTCTTGTATCGTCCTGCGTGGCATACATAAAATTTCTCTAATGGGTCCAGATGCAAATGTTCAGTTGTCTCCTTGGCTCCTACCTGCAATGGCATGGGCTTGTCTTGCTTGGGAAAGCAGCTCTAGGCTCATGGAGAGAAGAGCTGCACGGGTGTAGGGTGGGCAGAGAGAATTGGAGAAAGCAAGTGAATTGCTATGGTCTCCTGATCCGGAGATAAGAGGCTGGGCACTGAGGCAACCCAAGTCTTCCGAGTCAGGCTTCTGACTGCAGAATTCTCTACATTACCGTGAGGAGCGCCTCTCCTTCGCGTCAGCCTCCTGCCCAAATCTTCCCAGCCCCGTCCGCTGCTGGGGTCGCGTCGTGCCATGCCGAGCCGAACTGGCAGGCAGGTAGCTCCTAGGCGGACGCCCGGAGACGAACGCGAGCATTTGGGCGGTCGGAGGTGATCCGCCGCCGTCCAGCGATCAGAATCCATCCCGCGGACGTTCAAGCCCGTTGTCGGGAGCCACCTGGCGGCCGCTTTTATATTGTCCCTACCCTCCTGAGCTTTGGCGAACTTGGCGAGGGATGTGATTCGCCCGCCAGGCGCGGGCCAGAGTTCCGGGAGGCCGGCGACGCTGGCGGCGACCGTCCCGGTGGTGCGGAGCGGTGGGCGATGCCTGCTCTCCCCGGAGATTGAATGTGGAGAGCCGTGTGTTGTGGGGCCGCCGCTGAGCTCCTTGGGCGGGTTAGGGGGAGGTCTGCGCCGGTCGACCAGCACTCCCTGGTGTCCCTTGGCCCGCGGAGACTCCCCCCCACCCGACGTCCTGCTACGCGTGACCAGGAGAGGACGTCCGTGCCCGACGTCGTACTCCGTGTGTCACGATGCGTCGGTGCGTCCTCGCCGCCTTGGGGGCCCGGGTCATGCCGGTGCAGTCGTGGCGGTCTGGCTGCGCAACAGGGGCCACTTCAGTTGCTCCGGGTCCCAGGCGAGGCGGTCCCGGGGGCGCAACTTGCACCGAGGCAGGGGCATGGGATGCCTGTCAACAGACCGCATCCACCCGGCAGCTTAAAAGGGCGTCTATGCAGGGAGCTCCCGTCCCAACTTCCTGGTAGCCTCGTCAGCGTGGCGCTTGCGTTTCGAACCTGTTCAGGTCCGCTCACCGCGGTGTGTCGAGGGCAAGCGTGTAGGGCGCTCGTGGAGGGGCGGCAGTTCCTCCTAGGCTTCGGTGGTCCTAAGTGGTAGACGTTTCTCTTTGGGAAACAGGGAACGCCTGGGGCATACGTGAGAGTCGGGAGGAGACACGAGCCTGAACGCGGTCCTGCAAGGGCGCGGTTGTCGTTAGCTTCCCTGAAGAAGCTCTGCAGACAGTGAACGGCCTAGAGACGCGCGTGCGGAGGGCAGGACCCCCCCAGAGCAAGAAATGGCAACGACGGTGTCCTGTTTCGAGGACGGGTGTCAGCGGTGTGGCGGTGCGCCTTCGCTCGTGTGCCATCTGGATACTTCCCGTTGAAGTTCACACCAGTTGCACGTCACTTGGCGTTTGCGGCGGCAAGGTCGACCAGATGGGCAGATTTCGCTATTGGGGCAAGGAGAACATTTAGTGAATTGAGGCTCTTTCGGTTGTGCGAGTCACTACAACGTGAACAGTAGTGAAAAGAGAAACCTTAAGATTTACAATAAATCGACATTACTGTAAGAATTACTATAAAAACATATTATGCAACTTCCAGGTATTCTTGCGTCTGGTAAGCCATTTCTTTCTTAAAAGGGCATTATTGCATAATGAAACATATAAGTAAGTGCATTTTTAGATTTTTATTTTGTATTTAGGAATATATTTAATTTCGAATTTACCAATAGTGTATATAATCGCATTGGGACTCTATACACTAAAGAACACACCGGGAAATTCTGGATTTTATGGTAAATGCGTTCTTTTGGATTGCTTTGGGTTCTCAAAAAAATTAGAAAGAATTCAAGAGCCCAATATAAAGAGCAAGATAGCAATCCTCTTGTCTGTTATCCTTTAAAGGGGTAACCCCTTGAATTTTGAATAAAATGGATGATGGAAGGAATTTTAACAGGCACGTACAATGGAATTATTATCCTTATAATAATCGTTACCGGGCTTCCCCTGTGGCGCCGTGGCTGAGAGTCCCCCTGCCGATGCAGGGGACACGGGTTCGTGCCCCGGTCCGGGAGGATCTCACATGCCGTGGAGCAGCTGGGCCCGTGAGCCATGGCCGCCGAACCTGCGTGTCTGGAGCCTGTGCTCCGCAACGGGAGAGGCCACAACAGTGAGAGGCCCGCGTACAGGAAAAAAAAAAGAAAACTCGTTACTAATTTTCAAACGTATAGGTTTGAATGCTAACAAACTTTAAAGTACTTATTTTGCAATATAGAGAAGAGCAAACCTTCATCTTAAGACAGGAAATCTAGCTTTGCTCTCCCCAATTCATGCAGACAAAGTTTTCCAAAATGGAGAATTTTGTAAAATACTTCTACTAACCAGTCTTTCTAAACATATATTACTTTTCAAAATTCCAGAACTGAGACTGCTTTAAATGTCAATTTTGTTTTAGGTACAGCCAACTTTCTATTGTAGACTAGTAGTGACATTTGGTAACTGTACAACGTATGAACGTGTCTATTTTTCTTAATGTCAGAAATATTAGTTTGCAATTTATTCTTATTACCTGCCTTAGAATATAGAGTTCTATGAAGAGAAAGGCATTGTGTTATTTACAGTTGAATCAACGTAACAATCCAGGTTCCGAAATGTTGGAAGTTCTCATTAAATATTTCATAATTGAAAAATTTATAAATGAATGAACAAGGTGATTTAGCTTATTTTTCTCCTGCATGAATCCTTTATGCTAATAATTCCTGAATCATATTTTCCCTTTATGATCAGATAGTTGTTACAGTGTCCCTCCCTTGCATGGGTGTGTGTGTGTGTGTGCACTCAGATGCACGTACACACAGTAATGTCGCAGCTAACGTCATGGGTTTAAAAAAAATATTTGTTTAAGATTTTTTTTTTTTTGATGTGGACCATGTTAAAAGACTTTTATTGAATTTGTTACAATATTGTTACTGTTTTATGTTGTGGTGTTTTGGTTGCAAGCCTGGTTGCAAGCCATGTGAGATCTTAGCTCCCCGACCAGGGATTGAACCCGCCCTCCCTGCATTGGAAGGTGAGGTCTTAACCTCTAGAATGCTAGGAAAGTCCCCATGATGGCCTTTACAGGCCCTAGGATACCATTTCTCAACCCATTAGACTTCCGTGGGCCCGAGGGCTACAACGAATGTTTTGGCCAACAAAGAAGAGGAAAGGGAACTGAAAAGGGGCCAGAACTCATCATGCAGCCTGTGCGCTCTCTCTAGCTAGCCTTCTTGAAGGTTTAATTGACAAAATAGACACTGTCTCTATGGTGATCTTTCTCCCAGAACGTTTTTTAGTACCATTTTTCGACATCAAAGAGTAAAGCTTTAAAGGTAGACTCACCAATGGCTCTCTGCGGGATCTCCTTTGTGTTTATATGATTTAGTATATGCCACCCCTTATCGTTCTAATATATTCTTAAAGTAGAACTCTTTTTATGTCTTCAAAGATCTTTCACCTTCTCAGTCCTGAAGATATCTATCTGTTCTTCTTGGACAAAAAAAAAAAAAAAAAAAAAAAAAGAAAAAAGAAAAAAAACAAAAACAAAGAAACCCTGGGCTACAAAATGCTAAGTAGGCATTAAACCACCTCTGACTCTGAATTCTTGAGTTCTTCCTGTCCATGAACCCACAATTACTCACCTTTCTTTAAATATAATTAATGTATATGTTTTTAAAAAGTCATATGGGAAATAGTAAATGAAAGTTAAGTAATAGAATTAATTGAAGCAGCAGAGGTTAATCACAAAGTATGTGTGTATTTATCCTTGAAGGCATTCATCCCGAACGTGTATACAAATATTTGGACGCTAATGGAAGTGTAAACACGTATCATACTATATTGTACATTTTCAGTTAACATTCATCGTTGTTTTCCGATTGATCCCAGTCTGTGTAGCTATGATGATAATGTTATAAAGAAAGAATGTATCTAATTGATCAACAGTGACAGAGTATTAACAGAAAACGGGCCCATGCTTACTCATCACAATCTTTCATCATGTTGAATGACACATACTCACTCAGTAGTGCTTATATATTTGCAAATACTGATCTACTGAAGCAGGTTGGCTTCGTTTCTCCTTACTTGATCCTGAGTATGGCTTTCAGCACTTCTCAAAACCCTTCACTCTCAACATATTTATATGGTATATTCAAAAAGAAGACAATGGCTGAAAGACTTAATTATTGACTCACTTGCATGCTAACACATTCTTTATAGACTATTTTCCCAGTATGAGTTTTCTGATGTGAATAGCAAGTGAAAGATTTTCCACATCCTCTTTAGAATGGGCATCTCCTCAGTGTGAGCACTTTCTTGTTCAGTCAGGAATAAGGAATCACTGAAGAATGTCCTTCCTTCATTACACTGAGACTATTTTTTCAGTGTGAACCCTGTCATGTCTCATGAGTCCATGACTAATGGAACTCTAGCATCCATTTCATCCGATTTCTTCTCCAGCAGTGATTAGATGGTGTACCCCAAGAGGGCTCTCCTTGTAGTAAACCTTGGGCTGTCTTCTCTACTGTGTCAGGGATGCAGCCCACTCTGAGTTCTCTGTGTATTCTGAGGCTGGAGCTCCACCTGAAGGCTCTTCCACCATGATTCCAGGCTCAGGGTTTCTCTCCACATGACTTTCCTGGCGAGTTAAAAGGGATAATTTCTGGCTGAAGGCTCAATATCACTGATTAGAGGCACAGGGTTTCTACTCGGTTTGAATTCTCGGGTGTTTATAAAAGTGGGAGCTCTGGGTAAAGGCTGCACCACATGGACTCCAGACATAGGGTGTGTCTCCTGTGAGTTTTCTAGTGCGTATAAGCGTGAGAGCTGCGTTTAAAGGCTTTTCCACATCCGTTGCATTTGTAGGGTTTCTCATCAGTGTGAATTCTCACCCATGACTAAGGTTATGGCTTTGGCTAAGTGCTTTCTCACATAAATGATATTCATTGTGGTTTCTCTCCTGTGTGAATGTGCTCATGATATTGAAGGGTTGCATGGTCACCGAAAGCTCCTCCACAGTCATTCCAAGCATAGGGCTTCTCCCCTGTTTGAGTTTATTGGTGTGAATAAATGTCAGCTCTCTGGCTGCAGTACCTTTGTAAGGTTCGTCTCCTCCAGTGCGAGCCGTTGGTGTATACATGCGAGGCTTCAGCCGAATTTTTTCACACGTTCAGGACATTTGCAAGAGTCACTCCAGGGTGCACTCTCTCATGTTGTCTAAGGTTGGAGGGTGACTAAATGCCTTCCACCTTCTGAGTTCTGCATGATTTCCCTCTCGTATAATTAGCTTAGGTCTCTCGCATTCGGGCTGAAAGTGCAACACACGTGGAGTTAAGGTTGCTGTACGCGAAATGTCCTCATGTTCATCGCATTCTGTGAGCGCTTCTCCAGCATGAAATCCCTGCTGTTGACAAGGAAAGAGAGGCTGTTAAAAATTACTCACATACTACTCATTCAGTCATTTCTCTACATGGGAATTCTAGGCGGCGCCCTCCGTGGTGGTCTTCATTCAAAATCTCCGCATACTAGTTACTTTCACAGGTGATGTTCCTTTGCTGAATTCACACAGATTTTCTGCCTGGTAAACCCTCACTGGTCATAGCCTTCTGATTAAGTTTTAGGTCTTCTTTAGGTTTCCAACACCATATCCAGGAGCTCTGTTTAATCAATTACATTTTCACTGACGCTCAGGTCAGAGTTTGACATGTAATGTCAAGTGACATGGGTCCTCAGATTGTTCCATCCTCCATTAAATGGATAGAAAATCTCCTGGCCACAGGTCCAAGGCCATGGAGGGCAGAGCTAGGGTGGAGGCTCTGATGTTGCTGATTCCCACGTGGGGAGGAACCAAGGTGACTGAGGACAATTGCATCCGGGGGAGCGGGGTGGGCCACAGGGAAGGTGGGGTGCTAAAGACCTGGAATGGGTGTTGGAGAACAAATGACGGTTCCTTTCACCAAGAATTATTAAATAAGAATTTTGGAAGAGGTGTCCTTGCTGTGGAGACAAGACTCTCCAGGAGACCATGGTAAGGGTTACCCGGGAATTAATGTTAATCCTAGGAACTGAATCTTAATAAAACAATAACTGTGAACAGTAAGTCGAATCAAAGTGTAACACCCGATCATTTGCATTGTTTCCTGCCAAATGGAGATATTATGTACTCCCTACATGCCGAGGAGCCAATGCAGCCTTGCTCTTGACCATGGGAGGAAAAATCGTTCCTTCTGTCTGCGCATGCCTGTGGGTAAGCTGGCAGGGGTCACCCCCAGCTGAGTGGTTGGCGATTCATGTCTGGTGTATCTAACAAGATTTTGGAAGCCTGGGTTCTCATGGCTGCTTTCTCTTTCCTCAGATTTATCTGCTTGATTTTCGGATTGGCCCTGCCCAAGGATGCAGGGGAGGGCAGGTGGTGGCAGAGTTCCTGATGATGAAACAACAGGTGAGGAAAAAAAAAGAAAAAAACAAAAAAACTTAGTTTGATTCCTGAATTGATCCGTCTTTTGCCAAATGGTCAGGTTTCTACTTTGGGTCCGGATCTTCTAAGTGCACCCAGGAAATATTAACTCCAGTTATGTTCACCACCCTGTCTTTAAGGATACAGCAGGTCAGGGACCAATGTAGAAACACTCTCTTTCCCGACATTTACTTTCACTTCTTCCAGCCTCCATTAAGGCTGTGACCTCACAGAGGACGGGAGAGGTATTTTCCTTCTCTTCTTTTAAAGGTCATCCCTTGGGCTCCGTGGCCTCCTCCATCATGCTACTGGCTGCGGTGGACTTAGGAATGCGGTGAACACAGGGGCTAGAGAATGACTCAGGACAGAAATCTCTAGGCCAGTGGGGAGCAGGCGTTTCATCAGGTGAGTCCTGTGTCATAGGTGCTGTGGTGAGCGGGGGTTTGGTGAGAGGGAGCAATAAAGAATCATTGATTTTTCCTGATTTAAAAAGCTTAACTTTTTACAGACTACTCCTAAACATTTTGACAGCTTCCAAAAGATAAACGTAAGTTCCTTAGCAAAGTTATTCACATAAGTGTTTTCCTTTGTGTTCTTAACCTTCATTCCAATTAGGAAGTTGAATGCAGTGTCTGCAGATTCTTATTTTCTTAATTGTGACTGTGTATGGAGGAGAAGGGCCATAGTACACAGAAGAAAATGTCGAGCGCTGGACAGCAAATGACAGTCTGGAGAGCTCCAGGACCTCACTCCCACACAGAGACATCAGTAAAACAACCAGGACCTGCCTGAATGAGCTGGGGTTCTAGCCCAGGGAACCCCAGAAGTGGGAACAATGGGCTTTCTGATCCCACCATTGGCAGCCCTGGTAAGTGTTCCTATTAGACACGGGTGTGTGTGTGTGCGCGCACGTGTGTTTGTTTCTTTTTCCTGACACCCCTGGACTTGCCGAGTGTGCGTCACTGTTGCATGAAAGCCATGGCCATGTGGTGCTAAAGTTATCAGACCCTCTCAGTCTTGTATCGTCCTGCGTGGCATACATAAAATTTCTCTAATGGGTCCAGATGCAAATGTTCAGTTGTCTCCTTGGCTCCTACCTGCAATGGCATGGGCTTGTCTTGCTTGGGAAAGCAGCTCTAGGCTCATGGAGAGAAGAGCTGCACGGGTGTAGGGTGGGCAGAGAGAATTGGAGAAAGCAAGTGAATTGCTATGGTCTCCTGATCCGGAGATAAGAGGCTGGGCACTGAGGCAACCCAAGTCTTCCGAGTCAGGCTTCTGACTGCAGAATTCTCTACATTACCGTGAGGAGCGCCTCTCCTTCGCGTCAGCCTCCTGCCCAAATCTTCCCAGCCCCGTCCGCTGCTGGGGTCGCGTCGTGCCATGCCGAGCCGAACTGGCAGGCAGGTAGCTCCTAGGCGGACGCCCGGAGACGAACGCGAGCATTTGGGCGGTCGGAGGTGATCCGCCGCCGTCCAGCGATCAGAATCCATCCCGCGGACGTTCAAGCCCGTTGTCGGGAGCCACCTGGCGGCCGCTTTTATATTGTCCCTTCCCTCCTGAGCTTTGGCGAACTTGGCGAGGGATGTGATTCGCCCGCCAGGCGCGGGCCAGAGTTCCGGGAGGCCGGCGACGCTGGCGGCGACCGTCCCGGTGGTGCGGAGCGGTGGGCGATGCCTGCTCTCCCCGGAGATTGAATGTGGAGAGCCGTGTGTTGTGGGGCCGCCGCTGAGCTCCTTGGGCGGGTTAGGGGGAGGTCTGCGCCGGTCGACCAGCACTCCCTGGTGTCCCTTGGCCCGCGGAGACTCCCCCCCACCCGACGTCCTGCTACGCGTGACCAGGAGAGGACGTCCGTGCCCGACGTCGTACTCCGTGTGTCACGATGCGTCGGTGCGTCCTCGCCGCCTTGGGGGCCCGGGTCATGCCGGTGCAGTCGTGGCGGTCTGGCTGCGCAACAGGGGCCACTTCAGTTGCTCCGGGTCCCAGGCGAGGCGGTCCCGGGGGCGCAACTTGCACCGAGGCAGGGGCATGGGATGCCTGTCAACAGACCGCATCCACCCGGCAGCTTAAACGGGCGTCTATGCAGGGAGCTCCCGTCCCAACTTCCTGGTAGCCTCGTCAGCGTGGCGCTTGCGTTTCGAACCTGTTCAGGTCCGCTCACCGCGGTGTGTCGAGGGCAAGCGTGTAGGGCGCTCGTGGAGGGGCGGCAGTTCCTCCTAGGCTTCGGTGGTCCTAAGTGGTAGACGTTTCTCTTTGGGAAACAGGGAACGCCTGGGGCATACGTGAGAGTCGGGAGGAGACACGAGCCTGAACGCGGTCCTGCAAGGGCGCGGTTGTCGTTAGCTTCCCTGAAGAAGCTCTGCAGACAGTGAACGGCCTAGAGACGCGCGTGCGGAGGGCAGGACCCCCCCAGAGCAAGAAATGGCAACGACGGTGTCCTGTTTCGAGGACGGGTGTCAGCGGTGTGGCGGTGCGCCTTCGCTCGTGTGCCATCTGGATACTTCCCGTTGAAGTTCACACCAGTTGCACGTCACTTGGCGTTTGCGGCGGCAAGGTCGACCAGATGGGCAGATTTCGCTATTGGGGCAAGGAGAACATTTAGTGAATTGAGGCTCTTTCGGTTGTGCGAGTCACTACAACGTGAACAGTAGTGAAAAGAGAAACCTTAAGATTTACAATAAATCGACATTACTGTAAGAATTACTATAAAAACATATTATGCAACTTCCAGGTATTCTTGCGTCTGGTAAGCCATTTCTTTCTTAAAAGGGCATTATTGCATAATGAAACATATAAGTAAGTGCATTTTTAGATTTTTATTTTGTATTTAGGAATATATTTAATTTCGAATTTACCAATAGTGTATATAATCGCATTGGGACTCTATACACTAAAGAACACACCGGGAAATTCTGGATTTTATGGTAAATGCGTTCTTTTGGATTGCTTTGGGTTCTCAAAAAAATTAGAAAGAATTCAAGAGCCCAATATAAAGAGCAAGATAGCAATCCTCTTGTCTGTTATCCTTTAAAGGGGTAACCCCTTGAATTTTGAATAAAATGGATGATGGAAGGAATTTTAACAGGCACGTACAATGGAATTATTATCCTTATAATAATCGTTACCGGGCTTCCCCTGTGGCGCCGTGGCTGAGAGTCCCCCTGCCGATGCAGGGGACACGGGTTCGTGCCCCGGTCCGGGAGGATCTCACATGCCGTGGAGCAGCTGGGCCCGTGAGCCATGGCCGCCGAACCTGCGTGTCTGGAGCCTGTGCTCCGCAACGGGAGAGGCCACAACAGTGAGAGGCCCGCGTACAGGAAAAAAAAAAGAAAACTCGTTACTAATTTTCAAACGTATAGGTTTGAATGCTAACAAACTTTAAAGTACTTATTTTGCAATATAGAGAAGAGCAAACCTTCATCTTAAGACAGGAAATCTAGCTTTGCTCTCCCCAATTCATGCAGACAAAGTTTTCCAAAATGGAGAATTTTGTAAAATACTTCTACTAACCAGTCTTTCGAAACATATATTACTTTTCAAAATTCCAGAACTGAGACTGCTTTAAATGTCAATTTTGTTTTAGGTACAGCCAACTTTCTATTGTAGACTAGTAGTGACATTTGGTAACTGTACAACGTATGAACGTGTCTATTTTTCTTAATGTCAGAAATATTAGTTTGCAATTTATTCTTATTACCTGCCTTAGAATATAGAGTTCTATGAAGAGAAAGGCATTGTGTTATTTACAGTTGAATCAACGTAACAATCCAGGTTCCGAAATGTTGGAAGTTCTCATTAAATATTTCATAATTGAAAAATTTATAAATGAATGAACAAGGTGATTTAGCTTATTTTTCTCCTGCATGAATCCTTTATGCTAATAATTCCTGAATCATATTTTCCCTTTATGATCAGATAGTTGTTACAGTGTCCCTCCCTTGCATGGGTGTGTGTGTGTGTGTGCACTCAGATGCACGTACACACAGTAATGTCGCAGCTAACGTCATGGGTTTAAAAAAAATATTTGTTTAAGATTTTTTTTTTTTTTGATGTGGACCATGTTAAAAGACTTTTATTGAATTTGTTACAATATTGTTACTGTTTTATGTTGTGGTGTTTTGGTTGCAAGCCATGTGAGATCTTAGCTCCCCGACCAGGGATTGAACCCGCCCTCCCTGCATTGGAAGGTGAGGTCTTAACCTCTAGAATGCTAGGAAAGTCCCCATGATGGCCTTTACAGGCCCTAGGATACCATTTCTCAACCCATTAGACTTCCGTGGGCCCGAGGGCTACAACGAATGTTTTGGCCAACAAAGAAGAGGAAAGGGAACTGAAAAGGGGCCAGAACTCATCATGCAGCCTGTGCGCTCTCTCTAGCTAGCCTTCTTGAAGGTTTAATTGACAAAATAGACACTGTCTCTATGGTGATCTTTCTCCCAGAACGTTTTTTAGTACCATTTTTCGACATCAAAGAGTAAAGCTTTAAAGGTAGACTCACCAATGGCTCTCTGCGGGATCTCCTTTGTGTTTATATGATTTAGTATATGCCACCCCTTATCGTTCTAATATATTCTTAAAGTAGAACTCTTTTTATGTCTTCAAAGATCTTTCACCTTCTCAGTCCTGAAGATATCTATCTGTTCTTCTTGGACAAAAAAAAAAAAAAAAAAAAAAAAAAAAAAAAAAGAAAAAAGAAAAAAAACAAAAACAAAGAAACCCTGGGCTACAAAATGCTAAGTAGGCATTAAACCACCTCTGACTCTGAATTCTTGAGTTCTTCCTGTCCATGAACCCACAATTACTCACCTTTCTTTAAATATAATTAATGTATATGTTTTTAAAAAGTCATATGGGAAATAGTAAATGAAAGTTAAGTAATAGAATTAATTGAAGCAGCAGAGGTTAATCACAAAGTATGTGTGTATTTATCCTTGAAGGCATTCATCCCGAACGTGTATACAAATATTTGGACGCTAATGGAAGTGTAAACACGTATCATACTATATTGTACATTTTCAGTTAACATTCATCGTTGTTTTCCGATTGATCCCAGTCTGTGTAGCTATGATGATAATGTTATAAAGAAAGAATGTATCTAATTGATCAACAGTGACAGAGTATTAACAGAAAACGGGCCCATGCTTACTCATCACAATCTTTCATCATGTTGAATGACACATACTCACTCAGTAGTGCTTATATATTTGCAAATACTGATCTACTGAAGCAGGTTGGCTTCGTTTCTCCTTACTTGATCCTGAGTATGGCTTTCAGCACTTCTCAAAACCCTTCACTCTCAACATATTTATATGGTATATTCAAAAAGAAGACAATGGCTGAAAGACTTAATTATTGACTCACTTGCATGCTAACACATTCTTTATAGACTATTTTCCCAGTATGAGTTTTCTGATGTGAATAGCAAGTGAAAGATTTTCCACATCCTCTTTAGAATGGGCATCTCCTCAGTGTGAGCACTTTCTTGTTCAGTCAGGAATAAGGAATCACTGAAGAATGTCCTTCCTTCATTACACTGAGACTATTTTTTCAGTGTGAACCCTGTCATGTCTCATGAGTCCATGACTAATGGAACTCTAGCATCCATTTCATCCGATTTCTTCTCCAGCAGTGATTAGATGGTGTACCCCAAGAGGGCTCTCCTTGTAGTAAACCTTGGGCTGTCTTCTCTACTGTGTCAGGGATGCAGCCCACTCTGAGTTCTCTGTGTATTCTGAGGCTGGAGCTCCACCTGAAGGCTCTTCCACCATGATTCCAGGCTCAGGGTTTCTCTCCACATGACTTTCCTGGCGAGTTAAAAGGGATAATTTCTGGCTGAAGGCTCAATATCACTGATTAGAGGCACAGGGTTTCTACTCGGTTTGAATTCTCGGGTGTTTATAAAAGTGGGAGCTCTGGGTAAAGGCTGCACCACATGGACTCCAGACATAGGGTGTGTCTCCTGTGAGTTTTCTAGTGCGTATAAGCGTGAGAGCTGCGTTTAAAGGCTTTTCCACATCCGTTGCATTTGTAGGGTTTCTCATCAGTGTGAATTCTCACCCATGACTAAGGTTATGGCTTTGGCTAAGTGCTTTCTCACATAAATGATATTCATTGTGGTTTCTCTCCTGTGTGAATGTGCTCATGATATTGAAGGGTTGCATGGTCACCGAAAGCTCCTCCACAGTCATTCCAAGCATAGGGCTTCTCCCCTGTTTGAGTTTATTGGTGTGAATAAATGTCAGCTCTCTGGCTGCAGTACCTTTGTAAGGTTCGTCTCCTCCAGTGCGAGCCGTTGGTGTATACATGCGAGGCTTCAGCCGAATTTTTTCACACGTTCAGGACATTTGCAAGAGTCACTCCAGGGTGCACTCTCTCATGTTGTCTAAGGTTGGAGGGTGACTAAATGCCTTCCACCTTCTGAGTTCTGCATGATTTCCCTCTCGTATAATTAGCTTAGGTCTCTCGCATTCGGGCTGAAAGTGCAACACACGTGGAGTTAAGGTTGCTGTACGCGAAATGTCCTCATGTTCATCGCATTCTGTGAGCGCTTCTCCAGCATGAAATCCCTGCTGTTGACAAGGAAAGAGAGGCTGTTAAAAATTACTCACATACTACTCATTCAGTCATTTCTCTACATGGGAATTCTAGGCGGCGCCCTCCGTGGTGGTCTTCATTCAAAATCTCCGCATACTAGTTACTTTCACAGGTGATGTTCCTTTGCTGAATTCACACAGATTTTCTGCCTGGTAAACCCTCACTGGTCATAGCCTTCTGATTAAGTTTTAGGTCTTCTTTAGGTTTCCAACACCATATCCAGGAGCTCTGTTTAATCAATTACATTTTCACTGACGCTCAGGTCAGAGTTTGACATGTAATGTCAAGTGACATGGGTCCTCAGATTGTTCCATCCTCCATTAAATGGATAGAAAATCTCCTGGCCACAGGTCCAAGGCCATGGAGGGCAGAGCTAGGGTGGAGGCTCTGATGTTGCTGATTCCCACGTGGGGAGGAACCAAGGTGACTGAGGACAATTGCATCCGGGGGAGCGGGGTGGGCCACAGGGAAGGTGGGGTGCTAAAGACCTGGAATGGGTGTTGGAGAACAAATGACGGTTCCTTTCACCAAGAATTATTAAATAAGAATTTTGGAAGAGGTGTCCTTGCTGTGGAGACAAGACTCTCCAGGAGACCATGGTAAGGGTTACCCGGGAATTAATGTTAATCCTAGGAACTGAATCTTAATAAAACAATAACTGTGAACAGTAAGTCGAATCAAAGTGTAACACCCGATCATTTGCATTGTTTCCTGCCAAATGGAGATATTATGTACTCCCTACATGCCGAGGAGCCAATGCAGCCTTGCTCTTGACCATGGGAGGAAAAATCGTTCCTTCTGTCTGCGCATGCCTGTGGGTAAGCTGGCAGGGGTCACCCCCAGCTGAGTGGTTGGCGATTCATGTCTGGTGTATCTAACAAGATTTTGGAAGCCTGGGTTCTCATGGCTGCTTTCTCTTTCCTCAGATTTATCTGCTTGATTTTCGGATTGGCCCTGCCCAAGGATGCAGGGGAGGGCAGGTGGTGGCAGAGTTCCTGATGATGAAACAACAGGTGAGGAAAAAAAAAGAAAAAAACAAAAAAACTTAGTTTGATTCCTGAATTGATCCGTCTTTTGCCAAATGGTCAGGTTTCTACTTTGGGTCCGGATCTTCTAAGTGCACCCAGGAAATATTAACTCCAGTTATGTTCACCACCCTGTCTTTAAGGATACAGCAGGTCAGGGACCAATGTAGAAACACTCTCTTTCCCGACATTTACTTTCACTTCTTCCAGCCTCCATTAAGGCTGTGACCTCACAGAGGACGGGAGAGGTATTTTCCTTCTCTTCTTTTAAAGGTCATCCCTTGGGCTCCGTGGCCTCCTCCATCATGCTACTGGCTGCGGTGGACTTAGGAATGCGGTGAACACAGGGGCTAGAGAATGACTCAGGACAGAAATCTCTAGGCCAGTGGGGAGCAGGCGTTTCATCAGGTGAGTCCTGTGTCATAGGTGCTGTGGTGAGCGGGGGTTTGGTGAGAGGGAGCAATAAAGAATCATTGATTTTTCCTGATTTAAAAAGCTTAACTTTTTACAGACTACTCCTAAACATTTTGACAGCTTCCAAAAGATAAACGTAAGTTCCTTAGCAAAGTTATTCACATAAGTGTTTTCCTTTGTGTTCTTAACCTTCATTCCAATTAGGAAGTTGAATGCAGTGTCTGCAGATTCTTATTTTCTTAATTGTGACTGTGTATGGAGGAGAAGGGCCATAGTACACAGAAGAAAATGTCGAGCGCTGGACAGCAAATGACAGTCTGGAGAGCTCCAGGACCTCACTCCCACACAGAGACATCAGTAAAACAACCAGGACCTGCCTGAATGAGCTGGGGTTCTAGCCCAGGGAACCCCAGAAGTGGGAACAATGGGCTTTCTGATCCCACCATTGGCAGCCCTGGTAAGTGTTCCTATTAGACACGGGTGTGTGTGTGTGCGCGCACGTGTGTTTGTTTCTTTTTCCTGACACCCCTGGACTTGCCGAGTGTGCGTCACTGTTGCATGAAAGCCATGGCCATGTGGTGCTAAAGTTATCAGACCCTCTCAGTCTTGTATCGTCCTGCGTGGCATACATAAAATTTCTCTAATGGGTCCAGATGCAAATGTTCAGTTGTCTCCTTGGCTCCTACCTGCAATGGCATGGGCTTGTCTTGCTTGGGAAAGCAGCTCTAGGCTCATGGAGAGAAGAGCTGCACGGGTGTAGGGTGGGCAGAGAGAATTGGAGAAAGCAAGTGAATTGCTATGGTCTCCTGATCCGGAGATAAGAGGCTGGGCACTGAGGCAACCCAAGTCTTCCGAGTCAGGCTTCTGACTGCAGAATTCTCTACATTACCGTGAGGAGCGCCTCTCCTTCGCGTCAGCCTCCTGCCCAAATCTTCCCAGCCCCGTCCGCTGCTGGGGTCGCGTCGTGCCATGCCGAGCCGAACTGGCAGGCAGGTAGCTCCTAGGCGGACGCCCGGAGACGAACGCGAGCATTTGGGCGGTCGGAGGTGATCCGCCGCCGTCCAGCGATCAGAATCCATCCCGCGGACGTTCAAGCCCGTTGTCGGGAGCCACCTGGCGGCCGCTTTTATATTGTCCCTTCCCTCCTGAGCTTTGGCGAACTTGGCGAGGGATGTGATTCGCCCGCCAGGCGCGGGCCAGAGTTCCGGGAGGCCGGCGACGCTGGCGGCGACCGTCCCGGTGGTGCGGAGCGGTGGGCGATGCCTGCTCTCCCCGGAGATTGAATGTGGAGAGCCGTGTGTTGTGGGGCCGCCGCTGAGCTCCTTGGGCGGGTTAGGGGGAGGTCTGCGCCGGTCGACCAGCACTCCCTGGTGTCCCTTGGCCCGCGGAGACTCCCCCCCACCCGACGTCCTGCTACGCGTGACCAGGAGAGGACGTCCGTGCCCGACGTCGTACTCCGTGTGTCACGATGCGTCGGTGCGTCCTCGCCGCCTTGGGGGCCCGGGTCATGCCGGTGCAGTCGTGGCGGTCTGGCTGCGCAACAGGGGCCACTTCAGTTGCTCCGGGTCCCAGGCGAGGCGGTCCCGGGGGCGCAACTTGCACCGAGGCAGGGGCATGGGATGCCTGTCAACAGACCGCATCCACCCGGCAGCTTAAACGGGCGTCTATGCAGGGAGCTCCCGTCCCAACTTCCTGGTAGCCTCGTCAGCGTGGCGCTTGCGTTTCGAACCTGTTCAGGTCCGCTCACCGCGGTGTGTCGAGGGCAAGCGTGTAGGGCGCTCGGGGAGGGGCGGCAGTTCCTCCTAGGCTTCGGTGGTCCTAAGTGGTAGACGTTTCTCTTTGGGAAACAGGGAACGCCTGGGGCATACGTGAGAGTCGGGAGGAGACACGAGCCTGAACGCGGTCCTGCAAGGGCGCGGTTGTCGTTAGCTTCCCTGAAGAAGCTCTGCAGACAGTGAACGGCCTAGAGACGCGCGTGCGGAGGGCAGGACCCCCCCAGAGCAAGAAATGGCAACGACGGTGTCCTGTTTCGAGGACGGGTGTCAGCGGTGTGGCGGTGCGCCTTCGCTCGTGTGCCATCTGGATACTTCCCGTTGAAGTTCACACCAGTTGCACGTCACTTGGCGTTTGCGGCGGCAAGGTCGACCAGATGGGCAGATTTCGCTATTGGGGCAAGGAGAACATTTAGTGAATTGAGGCTCTTTCGGTTGTGCGAGTCACTACAACGTGAACAGTAGTGAAAAGAGAAACCTTAAGATTTACAATAAATCGACATTACTGTAAGAATTACTATAAAAACATATTATGCAACTTCCAGGTATTCTTGCGTCTGGTAAGCCATTTCTTTCTTAAAAGGGCATTATTGCATAATGAAACATATAAGTAAGTGCATTTTTAGATTTTTATTTTGTATTTAGGAATATATTTAATTTCGAATTTACCAATAGTGTATATAATCGCATTGGGACTCTATACACTAAAGAACACACCGGGAAATTCTGGATTTTATGGTAAATGCGTTCTTTTGGATTGCTTTGGGTTCTCAAAAAAATTAGAAAGAATTCAAGAGCCCAATATAAAGAGCAAGATAGCAATCCTCTTGTCTGTTATCCTTTAAAGGGGTAACCCCTTGAATTTTGAATAAAATGGATGATGGAAGGAATTTTAACAGGCACGTACAATGGAATTATTATCCTTATAATAATCGTTACCGGGCTTCCCCTGTGGCGCCGTGGCTGAGAGTCCCCCTGCCGATGCAGGGGACACGGGTTCGTGCCCCGGTCCGGGAGGATCTCACATGCCGTGGAGCAGCTGGGCCCGTGAGCCATGGCCGCCGAACCTGCGTGTCTGGAGCCTGTGCTCCGCAACGGGAGAGGCCACAACAGTGAGAGGCCCGCGTACAGGAAAAAAAAAAGAAAACTCGTTACTAATTTTCAAACGTATAGGTTTGAATGCTAACAAACTTTAAAGTACTTATTTTGCAATATAGAGAAGAGCAAACCTTCATCTTAAGACAGGAAATCTAGCTTTGCTCTCCCCAATTCATGCAGACAAAGTTTTCCAAAATGGAGAATTTTGTAAAATACTTCTACTAACCAGTCTTTCGAAACATATATTACTTTTCAAAATTCCAGAACTGAGACTGCTTTAAATGTCAATTTTGTTTTAGGTACAGCCAACTTTCTATTGTAGACTAGTAGTGACATTTGGTAACTGTACAACGTATGAACGTGTCTATTTTTCTTAATGTCAGAAATATTAGTTTGCAATTTATTCTTATTACCTGCCTTAGAATATAGAGTTCTATGAAGAGAAAGGCATTGTGTTATTTACAGTTGAATCAACGTAACAATCCAGGTTCCGAAATGTTGGAAGTTCTCATTAAATATTTCATAATTGAAAAATTTATAAATGAATGAACAAGGTGATTTAGCTTATTTTTCTCCTGCATGAATCCTTTATGCTAATAATTCCTGAATCATATTTTCCCTTTATGATCAGATAGTTGTTACAGTGTCCCTCCCTTGCATGGGTGTGTGTGTGTGTGTGCACTCAGATGCACGTACACACAGTAATGTCGCAGCTAACGTCATGGGTTTAAAAAAAATATTTGTTTAAGATTTTTTTTTTTTTTGATGTGGACCATGTTAAAAGACTTTTATTGAATTTGTTACAATATTGTTACTGTTTTATGTTGTGGTGTTTTGGTTGCAAGCCATGTGAGATCTTAGCTCCCCGACCAGGGATTGAACCCGCCCTCCCTGCATTGGAAGGTGAGGTCTTAACCTCTAGAATGCTAGGAAAGTCCCCATGATGGCCTTTACAGGCCCTAGGATACCATTTCTCAACCCATTAGACTTCCGTGGGCCCGAGGGCTACAACGAATGTTTTGGCCAACAAAGAAGAGGAAAGGGAACTGAAAAGGGGCCAGAACTCATCATGCAGCCTGTGCGCTCTCTCTAGCTAGCCTTCTTGAAGGTTTAATTGACAAAATAGACACTGTCTCTATGGTGATCTTTCTCCCAGAACGTTTTTTAGTACCATTTTTCGACATCAAAGAGTAAAGCTTTAAAGGTAGACTCACCAATGGCTCTCTGCGGGATCTCCTTTGTGTTTATATGATTTAGTATATGCCACCCCTTATCGTTCTAATATATTCTTAAAGTAGAACTCTTTTTATGTCTTCAAAGATCTTTCACCTTCTCAGTCCTGAAGATATCTATCTGTTCTTCTTGGACAAAAAAAAAAAAAAAAAAAAAAAAAAAAAAAAAAAGAAAAAAGAAAAAAAACAAAAACAAAGAAACCCTGGGCTACAAAATGCTAAGTAGGCATTAAACCACCTCTGACTCTGAATTCTTGAGTTCTTCCTGTCCATGAACCCACAATTACTCACCTTTCTTTAAATATAATTAATGTATATGTTTTTAAAAAGTCATATGGGAAATAGTAAATGAAAGTTAAGTAATAGAATTAATTGAAGCAGCAGAGGTTAATCACAAAGTATGTGTGTATTTATCCTTGAAGGCATTCATCCCGAACGTGTATACAAATATTTGGACGCTAATGGAAGTGTAAACACGTATCATACTATATTGTACATTTTCAGTTAACATTCATCGTTGTTTTCCGATTGATCCCAGTCTGTGTAGCTATGATGATAATGTTATAAAGAAAGAATGTATCTAATTGATCAACAGTGACAGAGTATTAACAGAAAACGGGCCCATGCTTACTCATCACAATCTTTCATCATGTTGAATGACACATACTCACTCAGTAGTGCTTATATATTTGCAAATACTGATCTACTGAAGCAGGTTGGCTTCGTTTCTCCTTACTTGATCCTGAGTATGGCTTTCAGCACTTCTCAAAACCCTTCACTCTCAACATATTTATATGGTATATTCAAAAAGAAGACAATGGCTGAAAGACTTAATTATTGACTCACTTGCATGCTAACACATTCTTTATAGACTATTTTCCCAGTATGAGTTTTCTGATGTGAATAGCAAGTGAAAGATTTTCCACATCCTCTTTAGAATGGGCATCTCCTCAGTGTGAGCACTTTCTTGTTCAGTCAGGAATAAGGAATCACTGAAGAATGT